>NC_056731.1:1412322922-1412370422 GCF_019279795.1 Protopterus annectens | reverse complement strand
CAGAGGTCTTAAACTGGGCAACTTTGCTCTGAAGTGTGTAATAAGAAAATACATTTGGGTGGACAGAGGTATATAGTCCAGTCCCAGGAAAATCAAGAATGTTTGTTTTGTGCTCTTAGGGGAAAATTGTGAAATATTACTTCTGTTAAAGTGACAGTCTCATATTGGAGTCAGTAGTGAGGATTGAAGCTCCTTAGTTACTTACCCAGGATAGTAAGGGACATCATTTAATTGTTGACAGTCTGGTGGGATATAGGCGGATGTCACAAAAGGTTGTGGGGCAAAGGATTATGAATGAAGAGAAATGGTTTCACTTTATGGCAAACTGAAGATAATAGCCATTTATCATGGAGATATTCAGGAACAGATTCATTAATTGATGGATGAAGTTTTAGTTGTATTTTAAATGTGTTCCCATTCTGAATGGATTTTAGTTGTAGTAGGATGTGGTTCAATAATTTAGCTACTCTGTTTGAATACAGAGGATCACCAGCAGTATTAGATTATTTTGTAACAGTTAATAGTGTTTTTTTTTTATTCTAGAGTATAAACTTCTATTGGGGGAGTACTGCTGTGTTAAGCTGTTAAAGGATGGGCAATTTTCTGTCTAATAGAGAAGGTTATGTATAGTAGTTAGCTGAAAAAGAGATAGGTGATGTGGTAGTTCTAATCAGTTTCATTTTTTTGTTAAGGGCTAGACAGTGATATATTATTTTATTATAGTTTACTGAAAATTTGGCTATTTTATTATAACATTGCTCAGGTTGTGACATTTGTAAGACTTGAAAATTAATGAAAATAGTGGCAGCATAGAAAAGAGATGTCAATTAAAAAGTAGAGGCTATATGTCTTCTGGCTGTATCAGTGACATACGTTTTTACTCTGTATTATATGCCTAGTTTTTGATGATTTTTTTTAACCATGTATGATGCATGGTGGTCGAATTTCAGCTTGTTATCTATGATAACACCCAATAATTCTGTGTGGTGTATTTGTTATATCATAGTGTTCTTGGCAGAGATGATAGTGAATAGTGTTATTGCAGCAGAGATTTGTTTTGGGATAAATAGCTGTATTTTTTAATGGTTTACATGTTGTTGTGAATTATTTAGCCCCATAGGCACTGACTTTTGTGATCTCTTTCTCTGTCTCCATCTGTCTATCTTACTGCTGATCCGAGCATCTATGATGATGGCATTGCTCCAGAAGCTCTGTAATTAAAAGCCACTTGAATGCTTAGGCCTGCAGCGGTTGTCTTTTGTAATTAGGTGCTGTACATTCCCTAATCTTATTCATATGTGTTTTACAACCTTTTTTACATGTCAGAAATTATGTTTCCTAACAAAAGTACATATTGAAATTAGCAAATCAAGCAAAGGCAGGATGCAGAGCAAGGCACAAACTGCAGACACTTTAATATAAAACAATAAAATCAGACAACATAAAAATGAACAGATAAGCACTTTCACACCTTTTTATGGAGCTTCCTCAGATCCTTAAAATTAGTGCCAAACATTTCATTAATATAAAAATCAACAGCCAATAGAATCTCATAGTAAAACATCACACAAAACTCAATCCAGATGGGTACAAAACAAATAAATTACTGTCTCAATATGGGCATCACTCTGGTTAAGTATATTAGTAAAAAACAACCAATAGTATACATATAAGGAAACTGGACTACCTATCAAGAAAGGGCATAATCTCAAATGAATATGTTAAAGGGAACCAATAGCAATAAATGAAAACATAAAACCTAAAGTCTATTGCTTATCTAAAAAGATGTGATTACTGTAGCAAGGTTTCATTCATGCATCACTAGATCACAAATAAAAGTCCTGCAGAATGATTGCATAGTAGTAGCCTATCAAGTTCAAGAAGGACATGGCTTCAAATAAATAATTGTAAAATGAACCAACAACAAAAATATAAGCTCTGCTGCCTATCTAAAAAGAGGGTGTGATTTAAGGTATGGTTTAAGGGGAACGGCTTCATTCAAACTATAACCTTTTTTGGCTTGTAGTAATAAAATCCACATCACTTCAATCTGTTCTGTCTTGTTCACAAACCCCAATCTCGGGTCATTGCAGCAAATTTGCAGAACTAAAAACACAAAAGAATGAGAAGGCCCATAATTCATAGTATGTTTTGCTAGGGCATTCTTCTCATTGAACATCCTGATCTAATAAATATGTTCACAAACCTGCTCTTTCAATGAGCAGTTCATCTTCCCTAAATAAAAATAATGACAAGCTGTACATCTAGCTAAATACACTAAGTTATTAGTGGAAGGATCAGCATAAAAAAAAACCTATACATCCTTCCTGTAGAGGGATGTCTAAAGAAATTTGCATTCACATCTATGTACTTACAATAATTATAATATCTATATGAGTATGTCCCCTGTCGATCATACTGTAACACAACATTCCTGCCATACCTCTTGTAACGCAAACATTTCAGGATTTCCTATTCTTAAAGGTGAGCTTTGGTTCCTCTCCAACAATATCTCTTAAATTCTCATCTGCCAACAATATATTCCAGTTCTTTCTAAAAACATCACATATGGCTTTAGTGTCAGAATAATAAAATAAAGGAATCCAAACCCTGAAACAATCAGTTACTACTTCATTTCTCTCTGTAGGGAGTTACACAATGGAAAATTTGGGTTTATCTTGATTTTTTCTATCTACAGTCTCCATTGCTAAAGACTGATCAACCTCAGTCTCTGAATAGCCTCTAGATCTAAGATCATCTTTAAATCTAGACACCTGCTGAACAAATTACACATCCTCTCAGACTAATCTATAATTCCTTCTGCAAAGTTTCCTATATAAATTTGAAGCATATCGGCCATCAGGTGTTCTATAAACTCTGATATTCAGAATATCAGGTTCTGACTCAGAATAATTCATGGTAAAATGCAGGAATGAGGTGGCAGAGTTAAGAAATTCAGTCCAAAGCAGAAAGACATCATCCACAGCCCATTTATAGTAAATAATAAATTCAGATAACTCATTCCCCACAAAGTACTTGGGTATTCTCCCAATTCACTAAAACAACATTGACATAGTTGTTAGCACAGGAGTTACCCATTGCATCCCCTAATTTCTGTAAATAATAATTCTCCTCAAAGAGGAACATATTGTTGTTCAGCACTAACTCATAAAGAAACAAAGAAGGCTTGTTTTCTCTACATCATAGTCTGTATATTTCACAAAAAATTCCATACTAAAATCTAAGCCTATGTCATTAGGTATAACCATGAACAAGGACCTGACATCTAATGTCACCAGCAAAACTTCATTCGCTAGACACAATTTGCTGGTAGAGTCAAAAAGAGTAGTCAAAAACTACTTAGTATCTCTCAAGACTGTAGGGACCTTATCCAAATCTGGTCTCACCATTTTTTCAACGTAATTCAAAAGTGTTTCTGTAAGCCATCCCCTTCCAGAAACTATTGGTCTGATTGGTGGGTGTTGAAGATGTTTGTGTAGCTTGGGTGTACCATGAAAAACTGGAATCACAGGACAATCAATTGTAAAGCTCTCTGGCAATACACCATCTCAAAACACAATCATACAACTCTTTATGTAACCTTGAAATAATAACATCTAACTCATCTCTACTCAGCATAGTATAAGTGGAGGTATGTGATAACAAAGCATGCATACTAGCATCATAAAACTCAGTGTCCATAAGAACTATGGCACCACCTTTATCCGCTGGACATATAATTATATTCATGTCCTGAAGCTGACTCAATACTTCATATTCCATTTTACTCAAATTAAAAGTTCTCCTATACTTTCTATCTAATTTACTAAATTTTTCCTCTAAGTCCACTTCACACACTTTTATAAAGGCTTCCATTAAAGGGTGCAAAGGAGGCACAAATGTGCTGGATCTTCTAAAGACATTCCTTGCCATATCAGAAGGGTATAGCAATTTCAACATAACATTCCTAGTAAAGCATTTCAAATCTAGCGCAACATCACAAAAATCAGAAGTCCTTGAAGATATGAAGGATAGTCCTCTCTCTCTCTAAAAGTAGATAGTTGTTGAAGAGTCAGCTCTATTGACGAAATATTCCAAACAAGGGAGTCTTTAACAAACCCACATATGTTTGATGATAGGAGTCAAAGACTGTTTGAACATTGGTTTCCTGCATTTCCTTCCTCTGTTCTGAGATTTTTATTTGGTTGATGTCTCGCTGATAGCTAGAGGTAAGGCAGGAAAAAATGAAGAAGAATCTTTAGATGCTGCAGCAGGCACCATTTTCCTGTGAACATCATTACCCAAAAGGTTCATTATTGCCAATTGCTGTAGATAATCTCAGTTTTATAATACTACTCAAGCTAGTAGAAGCAGTCTGAGTATCAGTAACAAGACCTTTGGAGCATATCATAATATTTGAGGCATTCTGCAAGGTAGCCACATTCTCAGCCCTGTTCGCTTCTGCATTAGCATTCTCTGTTCACAAGGTACTTGTAGATGCCCTAGGCCAAGAAGAAACATTCCTACACCTAAAGTCTGCAAGGTCTCTGTTTAATTTTTTCTTTTTCTGCATCAGCAGTCTATTCTCATACAGTGATAAATCGCTCGTAAGTTCATTAACAGCAGAGCAAAAAATATCAAAAGGAAAAATATCTTGTAGCTGCTGAAACAACACACTGACTTTTTTCAAAAGAGCATCCTCAGCTGGTCTGAAAAAGTCATTTAGCAGCTTCATATAACTGAAGCTTGTATCTAAGTTACATTTCTTCCACTTAGCTAAAAGCTCCAGATATGCATAGGTGGGCATTTTGATAATTCTCAGCCCCCTTGGGGCTACTCAATAGTGGATATACACTTTCAAATGAAGACACTGCTACTGGAGACATGTGAGTCTAAACAAACCTTTCTCTAGCTGCTTAAAAAGAGAGTAGAATGCTTCAATATCATAATCAATTCGAACAGTCACTTCCTCATTACCCAAGACATTATGAATAAATAGAGGATTACCTTCCACTCTCAGCATGTGTGCAAACCATTCATGCCACTCAAATTGTTTATTAAAATCAGCCACATTCGGATTATAATCCAATGCAATGCAATGTTGTACCTTCTGCCATGCTCTAACCAAAAGTGTTCAAACAACAAGTACAAAAACAGGATAAAACTGTCCAGTGGAAATGACTCATGTCCAAAATCAATGAAAAGCAGCAATTCATGCAAAGACAGGATGCAGAGCAAGGCTAAAACTTCAGACACTTTAATATAAAACAATAAAATGAGACAACATAAAAATGAATGGGTAAGTGCTTTCTGCCTTTTATGGCCCTTCCTCAGATCTTTAAAACTACTGCAAAACATTTCTTTCATATACAAATCAACAGCCAATAGAATCTCATAGTAAAACATCACATGATGCACAAAACTCAATCCAGATGGATACAAAACAAGTAATTGACTATCTCAATATGGGCATCACTTTAGTTAAATGTATTAGTAAAAACAACCAATAGCATACATATTAGGAAACTGGACTGCCTATTAAGAAAGGGCATAATCTCAAATGAATATATTAAAGGGAACCAATAACAATAAATGAAAACACAAAGCCTAAAGTCTATTGCCTATCTAAAAAGAGGTGGTTACTGCCTCTTTAATTTCTCAAAACTTTTGGGGATTCTAATACCATGAAAGGAATAGACTCCATTCCTAAATTAAAGTACGATTAAAGTTCATGAAATTAGTATTGTTTCGATCTTTGATGTCAGCCAAAAGTGCTCTTTGCAGCACCGGCAATGTGCCCAGTTATGACTTCTTCTGCAATTTGTATGGGGTTACATGGATTGGTAACACATCTAAGTATGATTGTAGATTCTTTTTTATAAGACCCATTGATCCTACTACTATTGGAACTGTCTGGGTATCTTTCTTCCACATTGCTCTCATTTCTCCCTGCAGATCTTGATTATTTTGTGACTTTGTGTCTCTCTGTACGCAACACACTGTAGTCATTGGGTGTGATGATTTCAATGATCAATGCTACTTTTGTCTTCTTTTCATGGACCACTATATCCCATTTTCTAGAATATATTTTTTGAACTGTTGGTAATGAGTGATCCCATGTGATATAAACTTCATCATTTTCTATGATGCTTAGAGGCACGTTTCCAGTGTTTTTCAGCCACTTCAATACCATAATGTTTGCACAATCCCCAGTGCAACAGTCTTGCCACATTAATACACCTTTCAGTATACAGTCCTTCTGCCATTAGTATACCACAGCTAGCAACGAGGTGTATGACTGTTTCCAATTCTGTTTTACAAAACCTGCATTTGTCTTTTTCTCCCACATGTTCTGTGGACTTTGTAAACCAGTGTGTACCTAGCCCATTATCTTGGGCTGCCAATATTAACCTTTCATCTCTTGATTTGAATTCATCTCTCCTTAGCCATTCCTGCATTCGTTCCTGAGGAGGTTCTGGTTACTGTAGTAAAGTTTCATTCATGCATCACTAGATCACAAATAAAAGCCCTGCAAAATAATTGCAATGTAGTAGCCTATCAAGTTCAAGAAAGGCATGACTTCAAATTAATACTTTAAAAATGAACCAACAGCAACAATAATATAAGCTCTGCTGCCTATTCAAAAAGATCAAACAACACCTACTGACTGGGATAATGTATAAATCACACACTTTCATTCACTCCAGTGGAGCTCAGGAATTTGCATTGTAACTTCAAATGGCAGAGCACCTTTTGAAAGAATCAAATTATGTCCTCACTTTTCAAACAAAAGTTCGTATTAATCTCTGGAACCATCAGGGTTATGAAAGAAGTATAAATGGCAAACTCTGTTTTTATAGTGTTAGTATGTTTAAGTTATAGGTCTTAAACCAAATTTTTAAGTCACAGTAAACACAGTATTACATTTGCAATATTTTGCAAACTTACAATATCTCAGCAACCACTCAAGTTACACACATATTTATTCATCTAGCTGAGAGCTTTCATATGAGGCTAAGAAGTTCTGTCTGTGTTACTTGGTTGTTGAGATATTTAGAAAAATGTGAAAATTATAGCTATATAACTTAACATCATAAAAAACAAAAGTTAATATCTCTTTACCTGCACTTGACAGAGGTCAAATATTGCTGCAGTTGAGTTTGCTGTTATGTTTATGTTTTTGCTTTAAGATGAAATCTTTTAAAAAACTTGCGCACAACATGGTTTTGGAATTATTGATGTAAATATGAACAAGCAATATTTGATGTTTAGAGGCATCAGTAGGAGCTAATTGCACCTGCACCTGGAGGCATCACTCAGTTGTAATGAGCTAAACCTTTAAATGAGACAAAGGCTCTTTGGTCACTTGTACCTGTATACGCATGATGACCTTGCTTGTTCCAGACTGTCAACCAGTCTTGCCTTGTACCACAAAACCAAAGACTAGAATTACATCAGCCGCTATAATCTCTTCTTTTACCAAGAAAGCAAAGCTCTCCACCTGCACCAGCTGGAACAGAGGGAAGGAGCTGCTGGAGTGTGAATCACCTTCCTGGACTTGCTCCTGACAATATAAATGTGCCTCAAATTTTCTATGTCCAGTATATAATATGCCATCCCTTTCACAATGTCTATGTTATAACTCAGAGTCTAGAGCCACCTAACACACCTGATCCTACTACCAAATCACCCATCTCCAAACTATCATTCACTTCCACACTTTTGGAATATACTGGTACTTTTTATATATAAATTCTAAAGAACTTAAAGTAATAGCTACCACACCCCCACCAGACTAGCTATTGAGGTACTTAGCTGATCTTGTCAGATACAGCACCAGTACCTCTCATGCGTTGTTCTGCCTATCCTCTGGGTCACTTGGATGCTACTAACTGACACAACTAGCACCAAAAGAGAATGAGACTTTCATGATCATCCTATAAATACCCCTTACCCTCCAGTTTACCTCACCTTTCTTTCTTCCTACCTAAACCCTAACATCACTTCCTTTCCTTAACCCCCCCCCACCTTAAACTTACCTAGAGCAAATGTATCCTCCATAGACAAAATTCACTGCTCAGGAGACCACTTCATTTGCGTTGCTTCTTGCAACAGATGCTGTTTACATTATTTCCAGAATGAGACTGAAATTGCTCATTTCTGATTAATGGTCTACCATGGTTAAAGTAAATAAATAGCACACTCAAATACCAGTGGTCCTGTCTTGTTGCTGACATAGGATGACCAGTAGCAAGACCTGGCACCTTCATTTGCTTGATGCATTCAGTCCATTATGCAGCCGTATAACGATGTGTGCCCTTTGCATCAAGATGGAATGTGTAATCTTCATTTCAATGCAGAGGAGATATGATATTTAGAGGTTGCACAGATACTTGCAAAGGTGAATGATCTTATGATCTTATTAATGAATTTATACTTTATCAACTCACCAAACAAACCACCAACAATCATGGCATCTCATTATACCTCTTAGCCCCTTACTGAAAGAATTCTGGAGAAAGCCAAAAATAATTGGGAGACAAAGTCCCAAATTCAGGGGCAGATTTTTAGTATTAGTCTTGCAAGCTTAGAGACTTGTTGAATAACTGGCCATGTAATAGCAAGCATTTTCATAAAGATATGAAGCTGGAAACTCAAATGTCTGTCATTGTCTGGTAGCTTCACTCCTTACTGAGTTACCGGAAATCCACAAATGTTAAAAGAAACAGACCGAAAATACGAGGCCAAAATCTGGACATACTGCAAAATTCTGTGCTTTGCATCTAGTCTTTTTTGCTTTGATGTGTACAACTGTTTTATTTCCGTAGCACATTCTGAGTGCGATGAGTCTAAATGTTAATGTAGTGCAGGGAGAGAAGAGTGCGGCCATAATTTTATAAGAATGTGATGTATTAGAGAGGGAAGAGTGCAGCTATGATTTTATAAGAATATGGTGTATCAGCCCCTTTTACAGAAGTACAGAGAGCAATTAGAAGACCAGAAGCGCTTATAGAAAACTTACCCTTTCCACATGCTTTCCTGTGAATATTACCAATGACTACACTTAGTTCCATTTAGCTTTTACATCTACTTTAATGGTGTAATTATGACACATTCAACCCTGCCAATCTTAATGCTCACATGTTAAACTTACAGTGTTAGAAAACATTCCTGGTTATTAGATCAGTAAATTTCATAATTGATAATTCACTGCATGAGATCATCTGTAGAGGTTAATAATTTCAGGTGCCATAGGAACAAAAGTGTTGGCAACTATAATGAACACTGAGAAACGAATGTCCAACTAACTGCAAGATCTAACTTGTGTAGGCTGGGGACACACTTTACCAGCTTATGCTAACATGCTAATTATATTAGGAACAAATAAAATGTCTTTCTTGTCTTTTTCAGAAGATTTTGGGGAAACTACAATTCAAAATAAGTGATTAAATATTACTGTAACAATTACTGATATCATTCTTTTATATGCATACTTCTGTATCAAACATTTTCCTGCAAAGGCAGAAAAAAATGTAAGCATGTCTTAACAGATCCATTCTGTAATTCATTCAGATAAAACAGATTTGTGTTTCATGCATAAAGAAAGCGTAAATATTCAGTACATTATGTAAATACATACATTTAACAGTACAATGTATCAGCAACTGCAAAATGTAAAATGAAGTTGCAGTATTTTATCTTCCCACATTTTTATATGCAAATATGTGTGTGTGTGTGTGTGTGTGTGTGTGTGTGTGTGTGTGTGTGTGTGTGCGCGCATGTGTGTATCTATAGCTATACTATATGTATATATCTATATAGATAGATAGATATAAAGATTCATATCTATATCTATCTGTATCTATACAGATACAGATATATATCTATATACATCTATATTTATCTGTCAGACTATAGTTATCTGTATATATTGATAGATATAGATACATAACATAAATAGAGCTATAGATATACATATTCATATATATAAACACACACACATATACTGTATATGTGTATATATATATATATATATATATATATATATATATATATATATATCTATATATATATATATATATATATATATATATATATATATATATATAGATATAATATACGAGTAAATCCCTTGAATACACATTTGTCTAACGCATAATTCTCCTGAACAAACTTACCTAAAAACACTGACTCAACAGCGCACTATACTGAAAATATTTGCTCTAAACACAATATGCTTGAAAAAATATGAACAACACACTAATCAAAAAGTAAGATTGATAAGTTTGTGAACTTGTAAAAAAGTTAACTTCAAATGTTTTCGCAGGAGCCATGGTTGCACCAATTCTAAGATGGGAGAAGTCTCTCAACACCAGGGATTCACTGTCAGTGCACAGTTAGCCATTATCCAAGCAGAGATCTACAATGAAAAATCAGGTCTGTGTCATTTGTTTTTTAAACAGCAATGTCAAAACTCACATATTGAAGACCACATCATTGATAATGCAGTTTGTCGACCATTTTGAATGAGAGGGTTGTACAGTGGGGATTGAGGAATGCACCCTTTTCCCCACTGTAGTGTGATCTTGGAGTTAATTGCAGGTGGTGTGGGTGGTGCAGTGGGTCTTTTCCTCCCTGCAAAAACATTGCTTTTTTGTTGTTTATGTTGACTTACGGTCTACATTGCCAATCATATGATCTCGATCATTTGAGTTTTTACAATGCCATTCATCAATCAATTGAAATAGATCCCAAAAAATCACTGATCTATGCTACATGCTGGAGAGAAGTATTTCTAAGTTGTACTACTTAAAGCATTCCATTGGTGTACACTATGTTCCATTTAGTATATTTTCTGATTGTGTCAGCCATTAATTATCAATTGCCAGTCAAATATAGTTAGGTCAAATATTTTGAAAAAAATTTTTTGTTGACCACTTGCATTTTAGATCAACATATTTCAGGCAAGTGTGTGTCAGGCAAATGTGTACATGATTTACCCACATCTATATATGTATATGGGTGCGTGTCATATCTCTCAACCTCTTAAAGTAAGAAATCTGGACAATGCCATCAATAATGGGGAGACAAAGGCCCAAAAACGGGGATACTTTTTAAATATTGCTCTTACACACTTACAAAATTGATAGAATAACAGATTTCACATTAACATGGATTTTCTGAATGTTATGAAGTCTGAAACTCAAATGTCTGCCACTATTTTTTGACTTCAACCCTCAAAAATTTGCCAGTGACTTGCAAAAAAAAAAAAAAAAAAAAATTTGTGAGGCCCATTCTGTGAAAATTTGTACAGTTGAGAGATGTGTGTGTGTGTGTTTGTGTGTGTGTGTGTGTGTGTGTGTGTGTGTGTGTGTGTTTACACGCTGTTTGGATGTATTGTCTGGCATCTCTGGTCTCAATTTTGACTAAAAAAGGTTCTTGCATTAGTTCATCTTCCAGATAACAAATGTTAAATTAATAAATACGTACGTATGTATGTATATATATATATATATATATATATATATAGAGAGAGAGAGAGAGAGGTAGATAAGTGAGACAGTAATAGCTTAATTGTGGCATTTAAAAGACTATAGTCAGGAAACTGCACATCAGGAAGATGGTTCCTCAACTGTTAGGATCATTGATCATTGCAAGGCAGAGCAGGGAAAGAATAGAATATTCGGTGATTCTCTTATAAGTTGAAGTTCCTCATTGTAAATTTAAGTCATATCATATTAAGCTCATAACACTGTGTGGAGAAATAATCAATGCCATCTTCACTTGTAAAGTTTGATTTTGCATTAATCGACAGTGGGCAGGATTCAATAAACCCTACATGGCTCCCTAAAAGATGTGCACATTTTGCTGTGATAAGCACATGAGAGCAAGCCAATTTGTTTTCCAGAAGCAAACACTGTAAGCATTGTGGCATGCTAATTATTGCATAAGCAGTTGAATTGCATGCTAATGAACTAATCCAAGATGACAGAGCTATTCAACAAGGTATAAAGCAATCATGTACACCTAGTGTAGTCTTTTGCCTTGTACTCCAAAACCTATTAGAATACAGTCACAGAAAATACAGTAGAGGGAAAGAATTTTAGGAGCTGCTACTGCTGCTCTGCATATTATGCATGTGCAACAGGCTCAAATCTATGCTGCTGCTGCTGCTTCTGCTGATAGACTTCAGTCAAGGAGGAGAAGGGTATTTAGGCCCTGCTTAACTTTTCATGGTCTGCATGTGGTGGAAATAGTAGAATGCAACAGGTGGATAGAGACACACTCCAGGAACTCTGCAGCCTCTGTCATCCTCACCTGAGACCTAGGCAAACCAAGGTGAACTCATACCTTTCAAGACCAAGGTAAGCATAGCACTTAGAATTTTAGCAACAGAAACCTTTCAATAACCCACAGGGGGCATGATGGGCTTGTCACAGGCATCAGCATCCAGGATCCTACACCAATTCCTAAAAACTATGCTACAGCATGCCAGTGACTATATATATATCTCCCCAACCCCACCCCGAGGACAGGGCTTGAACTAAGCAGGACGTCTAGCCCAGAGCACACTTTCCTAAAGTTTTGGGTGTCATAGACTGCATGCATATTGAGATCAATGGGTCTATGTTCACACATTGATGAAAAACTTTATCAAACGGCTATTCCACAAACAGTAATCCCTGGACATCACTTTCATTGCAAAGTGAGATCATCATAAAAAAATCATTGAAAGGTAATAGTTGTCCAACAACAAGGAAGTAACAATGATGATGGGATGGCTGTGCCCCCCACTCCCCTAACTATATATAACAACTCTGAGATTGCACTACAGTAGGCAAAAGGGCACATTTTAAAAGGTTTTGTTCAGTTTACCTTATACAGTGCAGTACTTCCTTTTGTTGGCCAACTATTACCTTTCAATGATTTTATTTTACAATGATTTCACTCTTCGATGAAAGTGACATTCATGGATTACTGTTTGTGGAATAGCCATCTGATGAAGTTTTTCTTTCATGTGGGAATATAGATCGAAGATTAACACACCACATGGGGAACAGGGAAAGTGTCTAGATCAACAGAAAGGGGTTCCACTCCATTAACTGCTAGGTCATGTGTAATACTTAGGAAATTATCCTGATGGCAACTCCAGCAGTTACCATGACTTCCATATCTGGCACAGCTCACAGCTCTACCAGATGTTTTCCAGGGTGATATCCCACAGGGAGATTTACTGGGAGATAGAGGGTATGCATTTGAGCCATGGCTGATGACGACCTTCAGAAATGCACACACACCCACAAAGGAATGCTATACTGTGACACATGCTCAAACAGGAAATATGTTATAGAACATGTGTTTGGGCTGTTGAAGTCACAGTTTTGGTGCTTAGATACATCAGGGGGCTCTGTAGTATAATCTGAGTACTTTTGCAGAAATTATCACAGTATGTGCTATCCTACACAGTATCAGTCTGCAAAAATAACTGCAACAGGAACACCAAAGGTGAGAAGCAAATGTTCCACCACCATTGGCAAGGTCACCACATCCACACGCAGGTGAGGAGTCAGAGATGAAACTCCCAGCTGCTATGGATGCAGGTAGTTGTAGGCGTGCATGATATGCCCTCACCCTGGCCAAGAGAAAACAAATAGCTCACATGCTCACCACCTAAGGGGGTACAACTTTCATCCTATGCACAAACCTACAGTAAAATGGATGCCAGGCAATGCTTACAACCTTTACTTACTCATGTACTGGGTGTGTACTGCTAGCATCAGACAGAGTCAGCTCCAAATGACAAAAGTTATAACTGCAGGGCTATCAAGGTAAGTGCTTACCTGTAGAAGAAAAATAGATGTGTAAGAATATGAATGGATGGCATATAGCTACATACTGTTATTTGTAAATGTGCCTAAGTAGAATGTGTTTTAATTGTCATAATGACATCAATTTGTGACATGACTGACCTCTGTAATATATATTTATGCAGTTTAACAACTAACATGCCTCATGCATCTAAAATATTCAGTACAGAAGAATCACTCCAAAGTCTACTTATCCCTACATTCTCACAAGTGGAGCAATAAGCATGACTGCCATATCAACGATTACAAGGTAGGAATCATAACACTAAAATGTTGTAATAATTCAGAAAAAAATTCCAAATTTCATCACCAATATATATCCTAAGCACTTAGTTAGCTATTCACCCTGTGCATCAGACATATACATATGTAATCCTGAATCCACAAGATAGAAACAAGGTGATGATGCAGGTATCATTATTTGTACAAGCTAGGGGTTGGGGGGCAGGAGGCCAAGATTGATACCAAAGTAATGAGTGTGTACGAGTAAGAAACACAGTCAGGCAGACAGGAATGTTGATACTATAAAATGGCTGCTGAAACAGGATAACCTGCAGCCCTCAATAATGCCTCATGTAGCTGGTATGTGTGTGGGAGTCTGTATGGGCATTCTATGTAAAATGAGTGTGTGAGTGTCTGCATGAACACAGCCAAGCTCTGTGCTAGCACTACATCCTGGCATGTTGGACACGTTTGAGCTATGCATGGTAGAGGTATGCATTCAGAGTCATCAACCCCCCCACTACAAGAAATGGCTCTGCCAGGAGTTGCACTGGCATGTTCACAGCCATGGTCAGATCTGCTGGTGCTACCTGAATGTGAGAGATGTCTGCTGGATAAGCTCGCCTCATGACTGCGCCCAGGTACAAGATCCCATGGCCTGCCATGACTGAATGTGCACACCTCATGGAGCAGTGGAAGTAGTGCCACTACAGGAGCAGAATTGGGCACAGCCACATTGGCTAACATCAGATAATGTTGTGGCCTTACAGTGACATGGATGCTGTCCCCCTCTCATCAGATGTTCCATCACAGGCACTGCCCATTCCAGTGTGGCATTAGTCTGATATATTGAATTGGTCACACAGTGGAGGCAGTCATGCATGTCAGATTGTGTCACATCTCGAACCTTAAGCATGTCCTCAGAGGCCCTAGTGAAATGTGCCTGTGTCTCCATAATGACCTGATACATACGTCGAGTAGTGTGTAATGATGCACAAGCCTCCTCTGAGCACCTCTACCAACCCTCCTGCATGGTCCTTCACCCACACTTTGGCTATGGACAGAGACAACATGCAGTGAAACTACAGTAACCACACTACTCTGATCAACTGTGTCACCTTCAGCCTGTCCACAATTTGAGAGCTAAGTGGAATGGGTATTCCTAGGTGTACTGACTGTGCCTGAAGGAAATTCAAGGAATGTGTGCGTCACAACCTTAATGTCAGACTGAACCTCTGCACAACCCGACTGTGCCTTCATTTGGCCAACATCATCATCAGAGCCTACCAAAACTCTGACATCAGGTGGTAGGTGTCCTACACTTCCACTGTCAGGATCTCCTATGATAATAAGCAACAAAAAACAAGAATGCAATTACTAATCCCTTAAAAATTTACACAAAATATCTGAACAAAGACTAATATTGGTCACACAAATAGAAGATGCTACAGCAATACAGACATTCATTACACACTCCACACATATACAGATAATATATCCAAATAATACCTAGTAATAAGAAAAGAAAAAAATTGCTTACCATGTGCAGATGTCTCAACATTTTACAGGGATGATGGGCCTGGAAGAAATGAAGCAATTAAGAAATGGCTATTAAGCATCACAATGTGAATGACACAGGGACAGTGAAAAACAATCAGCTGTATGCCCTGTAAGAAATAGCTGTAACTGAACCTTGTCTGAGCTGCCCCCCCACCCCCATATCTATTGCACCACTCTCTTGTATAAATATAAATTCTCAATAGGTACAGATTTAAATGTATATCAGCAAGCAGTAGCAGCAAAATTATTATATATGTCTACAAGACAATATAATGTTGCCATTTATAAGCCTGCCTGGAATTTGTTTCTGGGACAACCTGGCCTCCCAGCTACATCAGCAGCAAAATCAGTCACACTGTGCGAAGGCTCCTGTGAGAAGTTGGGATCTCTAACAGTGGACAGGAACTCCTCATTTGGTGTCTGTGGTGGCTTGGTAGCAGGACCACCCCCATGGCCAGCTGTTCTCTGGCAACTGCTGCCGCCCTCCTCTGTGACAATGAAATCATGTCAGTGGCCTGATGCTGCACCTGATCATAATTGCATCCATGACCACCAACTGCATGCACATCAGAAACTACTTGGTTCCACATGTCCTTTGTGGCCGCTCTATCTTACCCTGGTTTCTCTGAAGTCTAAAGACTCCATTGTGCATCAGAGCCTGGAGGATGACCCCGTTCTCAGCCTCACTAAACGTTTTTTTGTGGATTTGCTGGCTTGGATGCCATAATCCTATGTGAGGCTTGAATGGCATAATCCTATATGATATAAAACAGAGAAGTGCAGAACCCCATTAATAGCATATAACTACAGTAAACTCGCAGTTGACCAGAACTCAAGCAGCCAGAGCTCTGAAGCAACCAGAAATAAAAAAATTGAAGAAATACAGTACAAATTTCATGTGTTGCATTTTCTGTTTCCCTCCAGCAGAAACATACCTTACATTTTTAGAGTTTTAGAGTTTTAAAAAGGAAGATAGAAATAAATTCCCTCTCTCCCCAACCTAAGAGCAAGTCAAACCAAACAAATAGTATAGGGTACAGTATTATTAGTCGGCCTATTTATAGTAATAACTTTCAAGCAACCAGAAACTACAGTTATCCGGCATCTACCATTCCCCATGGGTACCAGTTAACTAAGATTTTACTGTAATGTATTTTTTCCAAAAAAATAATCATGATGTGTACATATTGTAAACATAAAGCATTTGAAAAATACTTCTCATTTAGAATAACACAAGGGTAGCTTGCTCCCACTTCACCCTCCAACACAAACAAAAAGATTTGATCAAATCCAGGAATAGCACATAAGTAAATGTTTTATGTTTTTTAAAAATAATCAGAGGCTTTGTACCCAGTGTCAACATAAAGCACTTGAAGCACACTTCACATTTAGGACAACAGAGTGGTGGGTTGTAGCCCCCCACCCTCCAACACAAATGTAAAGGTCTGGACAAAGACCACCATGCAATTATATCATTGATAACTGAATGACAGCATTGTTAAACAGTCAAGAATGCAAATTAGGAATGACAGTAATTTATAAACTGTGCCCACTATTGCTGTGGATGTTACTCTGGGCCATCTGAGAAGCTTAATGCCATTGGAAGCCACATGGACATCCCATTGCATTGGATGAAAACATAAAAATTACAGTTCTCTGAAATCCCATGTGAAATTGCAAAAACAAATGATAAGAACTTACTGGTGCTGCAAGCATAAACTATGTATTTCACAAATGAAAAAAAAAAAAACTGAAAACTATGTATGCCAACAGTGAAGTGTGTATACAGCGCAACCTTTATTTATTTAGTGGCTATATACATACATTTCTAAAAGGTTACACGCTAAATGTCCTTGAATAATAGAAAATACCTTAGTAAAATAAGTGTTTCTCAGCAGAGAAATCCCCTTCAAAGATATATCAGTGTTCTGTTTTGTCTGAAACAAGTCCCCTCACCTTCAAGTTCCTCAGCTACACAGTTACCCTTTTATAGTGCAGATTCATCCCTCTGAGCACTATGAAAATGCTAATGAGGTGTGAACTCATTAGAATTGCTGAACACCTGTCTTTTGACTTTGTGTAGCAGATGTAAATACAGTGTAGCCTCTACACCATTGTTAGGTGCAAATGGCTTGCAACTGTGAATGATTAATATGAGTGAAGGAAAACAGAACAGCAGTTCAGACACCCTTCCCTGCAATGGGTGTGTCAGTGAGGATACACTTGCAAAGTGTAGAACTAACTTCAGTGAGATTTTAAATAAAATCAGACACTGTATATAGGTTCATAGGTTCATAGGTTGGTACTAGGCTATCAGCCCTAGGGCCTATACAAGCCTAGCCATAACAATTTCCTGGCTATTTCTTCCCACACTATTTACTTCCCTGGACCCCTGTCTAGCAGGGCGACTGACGTGATCCCCGGGGTGAATTTCCTTTCTCCCATCCAATCGTCAAGGTTCCTTTTGAAGAGGGCCAAAGAGGCACTCTACTTGACATGTATGGGCAATCTATTCCAGAGTCTGGGGAGTCTGGATCAGGAACCTATCCCTCCAGCATGTTTTGTTTATTGTGATGACAAGGGTTAGATCCTTGGACCGTGCGGCTCTGAGGGATTGGGATTTCTTTAAGTGTAGCATGTCCAACAGCTCTGGGTTTGACATGGCCTTGTATGTTAAGCAAAGATCGCCTCTGAGTAGACGATATGTGACAGAGTATAGCTGGAGTTTTTTAAGGCGGTCAGCGTAGGGCATCTGCTTTAGGCCTGTGATTCTTTTAGTGAGGTATTTCTGTGGCATTTCCAGTTGTTGCAGATGTTTTGAGAGGTACATACCAAATGGGGCATTGTATTCTATAATGGGTCTAATGAGGGATGAGTACAGAGGGACAATGACCTCCTTTTTTCTGGATGAAAAGCCCTTAGTGATGAGGTGTGCCACATAGAAGGATTTCCGGACTGTTGTGGTGATGTGGTTATTGAAGGTGAGACCACTGTCCACCTGTGTCCCTAAGTCTCTTATCAAACTTTCGGAGTTTAGTGTACTGCCACCTATATGGTAATTCACGGATACATGTTTTTTTCCCAAAGGGGATAACTATACATTTCTTGGCATTGAGCTTGAGCCCATGGCTCTGGCACCAAGCATCTGTTTCTGTAAGGCCCTTTTGTAGAGTATCCACATAATTTGGGGATTCAATAATGGCTTCCGGTTTGCAGTCATCTGCAAACTTTGTTATCCAGAGTCCCTTAGTGTTGGCTTGTACTTCAGAGAAGTAGATGCCAAACAAGAGCGGTCCCAGGACTGAACCCTGAGGTACTCCACTTGTCACTTGTCTGGAGCTGGATTTGGAGTCTGCTACTTTTACAGTGTGGGTTCTATCAGTAAGCCAGTTGGCAACCCATTGGGTGACGTAGGGATTAATGCCCAGCTTAGTAAGTTTATCTATGATTCCAGAGTGGGGGATGGTGTCAAAGGCTTTGGCAAGGTCTAGATAGGCTGTGTGGACCACCTTACCCTTGTCCATGGCTCTGGAGACTGATTCAAAGAAGTCAATCAAGTTCAGGAGACAAGATTGGCCCTTCACGAACCCAAACTGGGTGGGGTCCAGTGTTTGAAGGTTGCCAATGTCTTTGTTTATAAGTTCCATGATAATATGCTCCATGGCCTTGCAGATAAGGCTTGTCAGACTGATGGGACGGTAGTTTCCGGGATCCAAAGTGGATCCCCCCTTGTGGAGTAGGATAACTGTAGCTGTGCGCCACTCAGTGGGCACGAAACCTGAGGTGAGGCTATGACTAAACATGACACTTAGGTGAGGTGCCAGTTCATATTGTAGTTCATGTAGTACACAGCCTGGGATGTCATCTGGTCCCATGGATGCTGTATTCTTAGCTTTGGAGAGTGCGTTTTTTACCTGTGTGGCCGTTATTACCAGAATTTGGCAACCTTCCGGTATTGAGATGGGCCATTTAAGGGGTGAGAGGGGGGTGAAGTTGGCACTGAATCGATCTGCCAGGTTATTGGCAATATCCTTGGGATCAGTATATTTAATGCCATTCTGTTTTAGCTCAGAGCAGATCTGAGCATTGCCATTTAGATTCTTGACATAGTTATAGAATGCCTTGTTGTTGTCTTTGGAATCTTTGGCGATTTTATTTTTGTAACTAGCTTTGGAGGATTTTATGAGGGATCTCAGTTTCTTACTGAGGCTGGTAAGGAAGTTTTTTGCATCCTGGGATTTTCCTCTTTTCTGCAACAGTTTCTTCCTTTTGTTGTAAGGTTTGTTTATGGCAGGGGACCACCAGATTGGCTTCTTTTTTTGGATGAGAGCATCTTGGTTCTATTTGGAATGGCACGATTTATGCATGAGTGGATGTGCTCGTACAGTGCCTTAGTGTAGGATTCAGCAGTTGAACTTTCAGCTCCCGTCTGCATGGGTGTCATGAAGTTTGTCACTTCTGACTTGAGTAGCATGAAGTTGGCTTTGGAGAAGTTTTTTATGGAGGTTTCCTTACTGGGGGGTGGGGGTGGGATGTGGATGTTAGTAAAATAAGTGTTTCTCAGCAGAGAAATCCCCTTCAAAGATATATCAGTGTTCTGTTTTGTCTGAAACAAGTCCCCTCACCTTCAAGTTCCTCAGCTACACAGTTACCCTTTTATAGTGCAGATTCATCTTTATATATGTTTATGGCCATAATTGCACAAACTTTCTGCCTTTGCTTAAAACTGTTGTTCACTGTTATGTTTTTGTGTCAAACTTGAAAGAAAATGGCAGGAAATGCACTACAGATTGCATATCTGATAGTAAAGCAAAGATAATGGAAGAATGACCAGAATACAAAGAGATGGCAGAGCTGCATATTTCCAAACACATTCATAAATAATTGTGTGATCACTCATTGCACTAAATATGTTAGTCACATATGTGCAACCAACTGAGAGTGTACAACTGTATGAACTGTTAATATCGGATATGTAATGTGAATTGCTTGTATGCATATGATTTGATTAGTATTGCAAAGCTATGTCTGTGGCAAAGAGACATAACCAACTACAACTGTGTTGGGGAAGTGCAATAGTCTGATGGCTGAAACTCAGAGTAATTGTTTAACCTTTGTTTCCATTTTTTTTATCTTTTTTCTTTTCTTTTTTTTTTACCATGTATGTGGCACGTGGCAGAGTGCAAACATGGTTAACTGCTTAAAAAGTAAAAGTTTAATTTCAGTTTCCTTACAAAGTGCAAATACACTTAGTGGCCTTGCATAGCAGTCAGCAACATGGATGGCAATGACTGCAGAAATTCAGACTGTTACCCAACTGTCTCTGTGGTACAAGGTGTAAATATGTTGAGCTAAAAAACAGAGAACATATGTAAAGTGTGGTTGGAGTCCCATGGTAGTTATTTTTACTGAGGAAGGGTCATAATTAGTATTTACACAACTAATATATGTTTCTATTGCATTTTACATTTGTGCATTGCTTACCTATGCACAAACATGGTTCACGATTTGAGGAAAAAAATAAAAAATTTAATTTGGTTTGTCTTCCTTCATGCAAACAGGCTCAGTGGTGATGTGCAGCCATCGACACTCTGGATAGTACTGTGTGTGTTAAATACACCTGCTCCACAATTTTCCTTGTGGCTCCAAGTGTATGTGCAGTTAGTTCATGGTTTGAAAACAGGTAAGCCAGGGTTCAAATCCAGCGCACTCTACCTCTTATTAAGGGTGACCAAATGTATTTTTTTTTTAATTTGATTATAAAGGTAATACTACATGCCAATAGCTATGTATAGCAGGTTAACTGACAAAACTGTATCATTTGTTTTATGTGTGTAACTGGTTTAGCATGATGATGATTATGTAACACAATATGCAGTTGCATATCTGTGATCGATACAATAGTTTACTGACAATCACCTACACCCCTCCCATAACCCAAATATAACTGTAAAACAAAATGTATTGTGAGGTATGTATCATAGCTCCAATCTGTATTACTAAAATCATGCTAGTCTATCAATTTCCCATATACTGTCAGGCATTAGTCCTACATCACACCTGAGAATACATAAGCCAGGACCTTCTAATGTCACACCACATACAGACCTCTTTGAAGTATAGTACCAGTCACTATTTAAGCTGTATATCTTTAATGACTGTGGTTGAGAAGCATGTCTCTTGTGGTAATGAAGAATAATCACATGTGTGGAAATGTATGCATTCTCTTTTACACAGGTTTGAATCCCATATTGTACAAACTACTTATAACAGTGTGTAAGTCCCCACAGAATATGTGCCAAGTCTTCCCACTGATCCCTCCAACATCATGTCATAAAAGCCAAGTCATTTAGCAGTTCAGTGTTGACCAGTGGACAATGTGTGACTTCGTATAGTAGCAAACATGCCATAAATCAATGCTGAATATCACATTATCCCTGCTGTTTCATAAACTCCTTTCCTGTTTGTTTAGCAAGTTATTCTTTGCTTACCATCTTGCTAATGCGGTTGGCATGGTTGTGCATGTTTGCACTCTGGTCATAATACATGATATCACAAATTGGTGGTAAACCATTGCAACTGTTGTTGGAGGACCTTTACAGACAAGGCAAGAGATGGGAAGGATAGTACCAACTTCAGGGCATGGAGGTTGGTTGTTGAGGAGTCAAAAATATTTGTTGCACTCCTTATGAAGCACTACAGCCATAGGCTGCTGCTGGGGGACTATACTAGGTCCCAGTATAAGATTGAGGCTTGAAACAGCCTAGCCAAGCCTGTCTCTAGTCCAACTAACATACCATGTAGTGGGGGGTAGTGTAGGCACCACTACAATGACCCAAATAGGTGCAAGCTGGCACAACTCGACCAGTGGCTGCATGCGTTTAGAGCTGTTGATACCTCCTAGCTGTGTAAGTATAGAGAGTAAGCAATTTTAAATGTTGCAGAGAACTGTAGATAGTCAAGACTGGTAGGCATAATGCTTTCATTTCTCTTCTTTCAATTTTATTTTACAGCTGCATAGGAAATCTTGACAAACAAGGAGGCACATGCTGAGAGGCTGGAGTGACTCAGACCCTCAAGGGGTATATATGCAGCACAACTGACCATGATTTTAATAAATATATTGTGATTCCATACATCTGTTATCAAGTTCAGCATGCATATCTTAATGGTAACAGCCAGCATGCATGCTGTTTGTTGTAGCTCCTGGTAATTGTAATAGGCAAATGTAATAGTGTATTTAGATTATGTGGGTTCAATTCCCACAAGTAACCTATGGATTCACATTCAACAAGTATCATTTCTACTTTTGACATGCAGCAATCTTGGCTTTAATGTCCTGCTGTTAAGTTCATGTGCAGTAGCTTTTAAAGCATACATGGAATATCTGCATATTCCAAGGATTACTTATAACAAGGCTGTATTTATATGTCCTTTTACAAATTACACAATCATATCACAAGCCCTGGCTTTGCAAGTCTCATAACAGTATATGTTACCTGGGACACCCTGATGATGTCATCCCTATAAAGTGCACTGTGACACTGTTAAAATCAGAGCATTAAGTACAGTTTTCTCTAGCGTGTCTAGATAGGGAGTGGTTCTAATCTTACAGCAGTCAACTTGTTTGTGTGCCTATGTCTAAGTGTGAGTGTGTGTGTGTGTGTGTGTGTGTGTGTGTGTGTGTGTGTGTGTGTGTGTGTGTGTGTGTAGTTAGAAGAGCATGAGTCCAGGTCCTGCCTCACTCAAATTGCGTTCAGAAGATACTTTTGCACTGCTACATGACTCCACAGCAAATTCATATAGTCCACCCCACATCCTCTTCTCAACATATACCAATGATGTCATCATCTATAAAGTGTACTCTGGCAGTATTAAAGAAAGATTTGTGTGGTGACACTAGTGGTAAGTACTTGGCTTTGCACCTTATGTAACTACATAGGTAGGGATTCTATTCTCACAGCAGTCAAAGTGTGTGTGTGTGTGTGTGTGTGTGTGTGTGTGTGTGTGTGTGTGTGTGTGTGTGTGTGTGTGTGTGTGTGTGTGTGTGTGTTAATTTAACTATCAATCTGGAGACCATTTTGCCCCAGGGTATGAATCCACACAGCTATGTCAGACACTCCTACAAACATCTTCATCTCAGCATGCACTGATGATGTCATCCTCTATAAAGTGCATTCTGACAATGTTAAAGACAGGCTTGTGTGGTGGTGCTAGCATTAAGTACTGTGTTCTGCAGCTTGTAAAAGTATATCACAGTATCATAGGATCATAAGATGCTACTAGGCTAATAGCTCCATTGCCCTTGCCAGCCTAGCTAAGTTCAACCAGTGTTCCCAAGGGTATTTGGTCCAAGCAGAGACTAAATCAGCACCTATTGCCACTGTCCAAGAGGGACACAGGTGGACTCCCCAGGGTGATTTTCCAGTTATCCATCCAATTGTCCAAGTTACACTTAAAGATGGCCAACAAGGGGCTTTGATTAACATGAATAGAAAGCTTGTTCAAAAAGTGGGGCAACCTCTGTGAGACAAATCTGTCTCTCCAGCAAGTTCTGTTGATATCACATACCAGGTTAAGATCCTTTAAGCGAGTGACATGTGTGCCATTTGACTTGTGAATGTGCAGCATTTCCATTAAAGCTAGGTTAGAGATTGTTCTGTATGCAAGGTACAAGTCGCCTCTGAATAGTCTATACAATGAAGAGTAAAGTGGCAATGATTTCAGTCTGTCCACATAATACAGATCTTGAAGACCTTGAATTTTCTCAGTAAGGAACCTTTGTGGTGTCTCTAATTGCTGCAAGTGTTTGGAAAGGAACATACCAAAGGGAGTGTTGCACTCTATTAATGGCCTGATGAGAGAAGAATACAGGGGGAGGTTATAACCTCTTTTGTTCTGGAGGCAATGCCCTTACTTATGAGATGAGCAATATACAATGCCCTTCTTACCATTGTGGAGACATAGTGGTCAAAGTTAAGGATGTTGTCAACTTATGTGCCCAGATCTTTCACCACTGACTGTGTGCTTAGGATATTGTTATTGATGTGATGGTTTGGAGGAACATCACCCTTGCCAAAGGAGATGATAATGTAATTTTTGCATTAAGATTAAGACCATAACTTTGGTACCAGTTGTTAGTCTACATAAGACCTTTTGCAGGATATTGACATCGCTAGGGGTTCCAATGATCACTCCCAGTTTGCAGTCATCAGCAAACTTTGTCATCCTCAGTCCTTTAGTTTTAGCCTATACTTTGGAGAAATAGATTCGGAACAGTAGGGATCCAAGAACAGGTCTCTGTGGAACACCACTGGTTACAGGTCTGCTGGAGGAGGTGTAATCCTCTATTTTGAAGGTATGATTTCTATCAGTGAGTCAGTCTGCAACCCACCTAACAATATATTGGTTGATACCCATCTGGGTGAGTTTTTCAATGATGCCTGAGAGGGGGATTGTGTCAAAGGCCTTGGCTAAGTCTAGGTAGGCCATATGCACAGATTTGCCCTCATCAAAGGCTTTGGTGACAGTCTCGAAAAAGTCCACCAAATTTAAAAGGCATGATCGCCCCTTGACAAAGCCAAACTGGGTGGGGATGAGAGTTTGGAGATTTCCTATACGTTTGCTAATAAAGTCCATGATGATTCATTCCATGGCCTTGCAGATAAGGCTGGTCAGGCTGAGTCTATAGTTCCAAGGGTCTGTGGATACACCCCATTTGTGCTAAGGAATGATGGTAGCTGTTTTCCATTCTGCTAGGACAAAGCCAGTGCTTAGGCTGTGATTGAAAAATGTGCCCAATGGTGATGCTAATTCCTGTTTTAACCCATGCAGAACACAGCCTGGGATGTTGCCTGGTCCTACAGAGGCTGTGTTTTTGGCCTTAGATGGGGGCATTTAAGACCTGCCCCTTGGAGATACTAGGTAGGGAGAGGTTTTAGGGATGTTTTAGGGTATATGTGATGGGGACAGGGGAGTGAAGTATTCACTGAACCTGTTAGCCAGCAGGTTTGCTATATCCACAGGTTCTCCTTATGTAGTACCATTAACTACAAGTTCAATGCAAATCTGGGCCTTACCTTTGATGTTTACGGATGTAACTAAAGAACACCTTGAGGTTATCCTTAGTTAGAGAAGCTAATTTGGATTTGTAGTTAGCTTTGGAGGGCTTCACTAGGAGTTTTATTTGTTTAATTAGAGGAGGGACTATTTCCAGTTTTGAGACTGTTCCTTTCTACTCTTAGACAGCAATTTCTTTCTCCTATTGTATAGCCTATTAATGGCAGCTGTCCACCAGGCAGGTTTGTTTTTCCTTGAAGATCTTGCTTTGATTCTATCAGGTATTGCACAGTCAATACAATTGTACAGGTGCTTGTATAAAGCATTGGTGTATAACTCTGCATAGGTGTCTGTTCGATCAGTAGAGGGAGGGGCTATGAAGATATTTATGCCATCAAATAAGAGGTTGTAATTGGCCTTGGAGAAGTTTTTTAGTTTAGTTGTTGCTAAAGGAGGGTCTTGTGTTATAGTTACTTCTAGAGAGAATGATATGTGGTCAGATCTCACCAGGGATGGTCACACACTGAGGGTGGTGCAGTGGTTCCCCATGTTGGTGAGCACCAGGTCCATGATATTTGAGGCCCTTCTGGGTGTGTCAACCAGTTGGTCCAGAGCATTGGAGTTAATGAAGACCAGGAACCTTTGGGCAAGTGAGTTAAAACACGTATAATTTACCCAGTCTATGGGCAGATAATTAAAGTCACCCAAAACCAGGGTGTTTGGCTGTATCTTGATTGACTCAAGTAGATCCAAGTAGGCTGAGTATATGTCCTGATTCATGCAGGGGGTCTTATAGCTGGCAATGACCTGGAGAGGGTTCTTACCTACAGTCAATTGCACCTGAAGTAATTCAAGGGAATCATGCTGTTTAACCAATCTAGAGGTGTATTTATCTTTAATGAATATTGATACACCACCTCCTTTAGTTCTCATGCCTTCAGTTTGTGGTCAGAAGGTGTGAAAGGAAATGGAACCTGGTATAGCTGGGGTGCTCTCTGCGCCCGTAAACCAGGTCTGAGTGACTGCACAAATGTCAGCATCTTCCAGGGTGAGGACTGTTTCCAGTGACTGTAGTTTCTGGTTTAGACTCCTAGCATTAAGCAGTATAACCTTGAAGTTGTTTTTAGAGGGTATTTTTATGTCAGGAATATTGTTCTTGTGACATTGCATAAAAAGGCACTAAGGGGATGGCAAGAGCCTTAGCCAGTAACCAAAATCCCAGGGGTGACAGATGAAGACCATATCAGACAAAGCATCGAGGTCTGTTGACCATGTCATCCCAAGCTGACAGATACTGAATCCCCTTTGAATGACACCAGAAACTAAGCCAATTGTTGATGTCAATCATTTTTTGTTTGTATTCAGGTATCATCCTAGGCAAAGGTAAAATGCTGCTTAAGGCTAGGGACATACCCACCTGAGACACATAATCAGAGAGCTTAGTTATGTCTCTCTTTATATAGTCCAATGAGGTACATCTCAAGTCATTCAGACCAACATGGACTATGATGGAGTCATAACAGTGCCTGTTGTTCAGAGACTTGAGTACGGGTGTGATATGGCAGATCCTGGCACCTGACAGACAGCTGACTTTGACCTTTTCCTTATTCAACCTGATGAGAGGGACAACTATGTGTCTCACAATTGAGTTGTCTATGGCTAAGATGTTTATTTTTGTGCTATGCCTTAGGGGTTTGACTGATGAGACACTGGTGTGTGATATATTATGTGTACTATGTTTTGCAGTGGATGTATTATGTGCAACGTGCTTGTGTTTGTGTTTGGGAGGTCTATGATGTTTAGCTTCTTGTAAGGACCTCCACATATGTAAGTTTATGTGTTGTTGGTCTGGTAGGTGCAGGAGGTGAAGTGTGCATGCAGACAACCTTGTTAGTATCACATGAACTGACTGGTGAGAGAGAAAAGTTGGATTCTAAGTTTGTGCATCTCTCACATAATGAATTTGTGTGGACTAGAAGAAGTGGGTTGTCAGTGTACATTAGACAATTGCTACAGTGCCTCAGGATGGCCATGTTGACAAGGCTGCCTAGAGAAACTTTGGGAAATTATCCATTCATAATGCTAGGTAAGTTGATGAGATCAGAAAACAGGGTGAAGACAGGTAGCACCAGGTAAAGTAGAGGACAGGAGAAGTGGACAAAAAATACAAAAGACAAATGGGTAGGATCTGTGTTGGTACCTCAGGAGCTTCACTGAATTTATCACCTGTCAATGAGGCATTATCATGAGAATTCCCCGATGCAGCACCTGCAGAGTACTAAGGGAAAATTTGCAGGCAAAAGTGTTTGCGTCTATAACCAGTAAAGGTGCCCACTATTGGGTGGCAGTGCAAAATGCACAAATGCAATGCTTAAGTACAAACAAGCACAAACTGGTCTAAACAAATTAACAAATAAAAAAGGTCAAAACTGAACCCTGTTCCAGCCACCTTTAACCAGATGAGTTCCAACTGCACACTCCTGCCACCAGGTGTAGGGGAACCCTCTTCAACAAAAGATGGCCTGGTTTTGTGCTCAAGTCATAGAAACAGAACTTGATTCAGCAGGTCTGAATCGAAACAGAACTAGATTCAGCAGGTCTGAATCTAGTCTATGCTACAGCAAATAAAGTCCAAATATTTCAGAAAAAACATTTCAAATAAGCAGTAATATGGTAAAAAATCCAGTTCAAAAGTGCAATATACAGTAAAAAAATTCAAGTTTTGCAGAGATCAGCTGATGGCTTTGATTTACTTATATAGCAAACAAGAGCAAACTGATTTAAACAAATTAACCAATAAAAAAGTTCAACACTGAGCCCTGTTCTATTAACCTTCAAACAGATGAGTTCTAACTGCATACTCCTGCCACTAGGGTGCAGGGGAACCCTCTCCAACAAAAGATCCCTGGTTTAGTGCTCATGATATATAAACAGAGCTAGATTCAGTAGGTCTGAATCTAGTCTATGCTACAGCAAAGTGCACCAATTTCAGAAAAAATACAGTTCAAATAAGCAGGCACAATAAACCTTCAACCAACAATTCCCAGCTCAGAAGTGCAGTAGTTACCCTCTCCTCCCACAAGAGTGTAGACCACAAACCTTCTTAATGTAAAATAATTGGCATGAAGCCCAAGCACTAAAACCAGAACTAAGACACTTTTAGAATAACAGACACACTAAGTCTTCAACCAGCAATTCCAAATGTAGAAGGATATAAGCTGCTTCCCCTGCTGCAAGAGAGTAGATCACAAACCCTTTCAATGTTAAACAACTGGCCTGAACCCAAGTGCTTAAACCAAAACCAAGAGGCTTAGAATAACAGTTACAATTCAATCAGGCTACTAACAAGCAGTAATAAATGCATCAGAATAAATGCAATTGAACACTTTTAAGAACAAGAAGCAAAAAGAAAATAAAGTAATAAAGTAGGAAGAAACACAAATATAGTAAAGACAGCTCAATAAAGTGCAGTTTTTAAAGTTAAGTTGGAAAGGAGGAAATATGACATAATTCAAAGTTAAGAAACTAAGGGGGGGGGGCATCCCAAATGATCTCTATGTACTCAGTAGAATGAGCATTTGAGATGTGACTGGGAAGAGTGCCCAAAATCAGATTTGTAGTAGAGGTGGGCAACTCAAAAGCCACCACATTTAAGAACACAACAACAATTGGGAGCGTGGCTGGAAAAAATAAAATGCAGCCAGAGATCAGCAATATTCAGGCAGAGTACAGCAAGCGGGCCAAAGAAACATTTCAGCTAAATAGATATATTTCTAACTAAAAGAGGGAATGCAGTTTCTCAGTTCCTCCCACTAATTATCTAATGTTATTTACTGTTTGCTAAGGAACAGAACAGAAAAATTAAAACAAAACAAATGGAATACAAGATTAAGATACAAAATAGAAGTGACCAAACCTTAAATGAAAAACTTAAATTCAAAATAAAATGCAGCCAGAGATCAGCAATATTCAGGCAGAATACAGCAAGCAGGGGTTCTAATATCACAACAGTCAACCTGAGCATGCGTTCATTCAACTATCAGTCTAGAGACCATTTTACACAAGGATGCAAGTCCACAGCTTTGTCAGACACTCCCACCCAAACATCTTCTTCTCAGTATACACTGATGATGTCATCCTCTGTAAAGTGCACTCTGGCACTGTTACAATCAGACATATCTAGTCGTGGTAGTCATATGTTGTTTGAAATACAGTGCCTATATTTACACAGGTGTGGTATTCAAATCTGACCTGAGTTAACTGGTGTATGCAGTTGGTGTTATACTACATTGTTCTATGTTGTTTTGAAACTCTTCTCATTTGACTCACGCTCAAGAAAACCTTTTACATTGACCCCTGAATCAAATATCTCTCTTTTCTCTCTGTACACATAAAATCCATTCTGTGGAACACTGAGAACATCATCATCTCAAGGATGCATATAGACATTGTGAAGCATGAATCTATTGAAACCATCTACAGACAGAAGCAGACCCCCTTCATGACTCTCTGCAAGTCATCTACAGACCACTGGAGTTGTATTTTCTAATTCTGTCATGGGGTCATGCACATGTCACATATGAACAGAGCAGTCTGTATTAAATCAAACATATACACATAAACACGTATACACTCATATGCAAATGTGCACATATCCTACCATCTTCTATCACATGCATATAGCAATTTGTGTTTAAATGGTATAATAATGGCTAGGATTTTATGTGCTCTTGGTTGGTAGCCTAGTAATGTCTTGTGTCAATGTTGTTGTCATCCACATGTGCTATGTTGAGGTGTGGATGTATTGTATCCCTAGAGCAGTGTATTCCAATCTAGGATTTGAGCTACTGTATTGATGGCTGCTGTTGCCATTTGGTTACATGTTCCTTCCATACCAGCTGTAGTAATATGCCTCCTGAGGACTGTTGACATCAGATGATGCTATGCATATTGTTGCCTTACTAAGGCATGTGTTCTTGTACTGCAATATATCAACAGTCTACACAGTTGTCATGCAACCATCATAGTGACAGATGCAGTATGACACTAATGTGCATGTGTATGCCTAGAATCTGAAAATGTTATCTGACATACAGCAATACTACATCACACTGATTAAATGGGCACATACCCCTGGGTTCATCCACATGTTGTAATGCTGTTATACAGACAAAATATGGCATGTTGGGATTCACTTGCAACCTTGGGGAATTCATTGTTTGCTGTACTGTGCTGTTATTCACAGGGATTAGACAGTTGTTCCCCAGCATCACTGTGTGACTGTCAGCATTTGTGTTATTAACTGTTCTGCATGAGCTGCATCCACCTCACTTGTCATGTGTTCACATATGGTGTCAGGACCCTCACCCACACATTTCCACTGATAAACATATAGGCATATGATATTCATCTGATGTAATGATGTGACGTAGGTAAAGTTGTATGACTATATTAACAGTTCCATTGTGCCATATGTGATTCAGACCAAACATTATATCTGGAGGTGCTGTACAGGCTGAAGTCCAATTGTAGCATAGGTACAGCTGTAGTGTGACTGTGCTGCGTCATGCACATACCACTATATCACATCAGTATTACCACTGTATAGTTTGCATGAACACATACATATGTATGTTAGGATGTCGTGGCAGTATAACATTTTCACTGGCAAAGTCAGAGGGACAGTGATCATGTAGCACATGTGCTGAGTGTTGACATGTACTTATAGAGGGTGCTCCATGTATTATCTGGCATGTGTACAATATCACAGTGACAGCTTCCTTGCTCATCAGCACTAGATTCTGCACTGCTGAACTTTCTGTGTACATGTGCATAGTTGATGCATTATCATCAGTCTCACATCCTGTTGTGCCATTCATTCTAATGGATCACTTCTTAATTCACACATCAATTGCACATGCTTCAGATAATATCCATTGCTACTGCATGTGTCAGATGCCTGCAATACACAGTGATGTGTAGGGAATCCACTCAGAATAGTGCTTTGTTTGCATGTGCTGTTATCAATATGGCTGATACCTATGTCAGACAGAGATGGTTTAGTCAAGTGCATTACATTTGTCACATTGAGCTCCCACACATCTTGTCAGCCATACAGAACTATTCTTTGGGATTGATGCCCATTAGGATTTGACAGTGCAGACTTCCCTTCAAGATATTCTACTAAATGCACACTTGATACATCTTTCTGTGTCGCACCCAGTAAATACACAGGTCAATGACAGCATTGCTGACATTGATTTGATTCTTGCAGGTGTCTATTGTGGCTTGTGTGTTATGAAAACCTTTCAAATGGCTAGGATTGCCTGTGATTTCAACTCCAGATTTAACACCATTTCTCTTAACCTCTCCTAAAAGTGCTTATTTGTGGTAAAAGAGGAGCAAAGTTCCCCTTATAGAATACTGACAATGATTTCAGTTGTACGTCTGTTCCTGCAGAGCATGTATATTAAGTTACATTCACATATTCTGTCAATACAGTAGATTAATGGTTGTAATATTTTAAAAATGCCCCTGATTGTGCCTTTTTCTGTCTACATTTGTCCATGAGTCTGTTGCTATGTGTCCATGATTGGTTGAGAGGTATGCTGACATGTCAGTAATATTCAAACAAGTCATTTTGTAGATCTTAGCAATTATGGTATATCCCCTGCAGTGAGCATATCAGTGGTGTTTGCATCACAGCCATTCATATCTATTGACATGTAACCTTGTGTGACCATCACATACATATACTGCATGTCCTCCATGTGTTCATGTGGCCTCCAGGTGCTCCTGTTTCTGCCTACATTCCAAAGACATGCAGTAGGTGGACTGGATACTCTAAACTGGCCATAGGTATGAGTGTGTGTGGGGATGTGTGCCATGAAAGAACAATTATGGCAGGGCTTGCTATCCAACAGTGTGGCCCTTGACTCTATATGATTGTCACTGTTGAATTGACACCCTGACCGCATGTGAAAAAAAAATGGGAAAAGGAGTTTTGAAAGGATGTATTATGCACTCATTGTTTGTTCAAGTTGAATCATAGAATCAATACAATATTTCTCTGGAATGCATCTTTAGTCAGCTGTAATAAATTAATATTGTTGGTTCACTCTACTTAGGTCATTAATTGATTTGGTCTGTCATGTAAAGTTTTTACTGTCTTCTCTGGCTATGGTCCCAGTGCAAGTGTTATTAAATCATTTGTTATTATCAGTGAATAAGATGGAATGGATAAATCTTCCCTTTTTTGATACTGAAAGTATGTGTTCAAAGGTCTGTGCTTTGACCTGTCTCATGTTTTGCACCAAGTTTATCATCTTTGGAAATCACATGATTGGTCACTATGAAAGTGCAAGACTGATCCAGTTTCCTAATATTTGACCATTATTCTAACTAATATTACCATTAACTCTTTTCCTTTCAAACTGCAGTATAACTTTCACGTTTCTTGATTCAGAGGTTGTCACTCAATCCTCTACTCAAAACTCCACTCCTTTACTTAATGATAATGATGTCATCTCATTAGACTAATCAATATAAAGGAATTTAGCTCAGCAAAACTCACTGACTGCATTGTGTGCAAGCAGGCAGAAAGTCAGTTAGCAAGTTGATTATGTAATTATCAGACCTAATAACAAACTTGACAGGCTTCACAGAACCAGTGCATTCTCCATACTCACACACCAGAACTCAGTGGTAAACACATACCTATTATCTATTTCTCTGTTCACATTCTCCATTGGATAATGGTCCAATGCTCTACAAAACCTAACAGACATAAGAACCAAGACTGGCAATGTCTTTAGTTCCATGGTCATTAGTACTCTAACAATATTGCAACTCAGTGTGAAGCAGGAGTCAGGTGCATTAGTTTCCCTTGGATTACCTTAGTGCCTTATTTTTTAGAGTTTCAAGATTCACTGCTGCTCATCATGCCAGAACATGCAATAGTGTATCCCGACATGATATACGGTGTATTAAGTTTTGCAACTAGAACCCCTTATCCAACTGAAACTTGCCTATGGATTTCTCTACTTGAAAAATTGCCCAAACCATTCACATGCAATTACCTTGAAAAAAAGCTAGAATACAAGAATGGGGGGGGGGGTGCTGATAGGACTAGTCAAAGTGTGTAATCCACAGGCAAACTAAAAACAGCACTCTTTTCACTAGATGACAGAGGCATTCAAATGTATTTGTCTAACACTTTCTTTTCACAAAATAAGACTTCTACAGAACAAAAGCTACAAAAATTATAGAAAACATCATTTAAGCATCATTAAACAAATTAAAAGAATGTTGAAGCTAATAAATATTAATATTTTAAAACTGTAAAAAAATGCACTAGTCAGGAGATTAAAGCCAGAGACATTTCAAATATGAAGCAGACATAATAAGCACTGCACAAGAAAGCAGCAACATTTGTATCCAATTGTGATAGTTATGATTAACAAAAGATGTTCAGTCTTTGGAAAACAATTAAAAAAGCTGCCAAACAGACTTGAACTAAAGATATTTTGCATGTGTTGTGAATATAGTAGCTATTAAAAAAGTAATATCAATGGTATAACAGCAATGGATCATCTTAATGGACATGGCTTAAGATCACTTTGAATACTGGTGTGTTTTTAAGACTGAGCAGTGAGTAACATGGAGAATTAATAGTCATTTTATTTCAAAATAATTTAACTTAGGTCCAAAATCATCATTCCTTAAGTTGCATACTATCAATGATGCAAGACATGAACTTGTTAAAACTGCTCCATGTAATACTATGTCTACACAAAATATATATGTATATATATATATATATATATATATATATATATATATATATATATATATATATATGTATATATAATATATGGGTTCCTATTAGATTGTCAAAACTCCATTTACGCGAATACAAAATCATCAAAATTATTGTGCGAAATACATAATCGTCGAATGTGCAAAACCACGAAATTCGAAATGTTAAAGTGTTTTGGTTGGCCCATCTGTGGTATAGCTCCGTAAGGTAAGTGTGCGATAGTTAAGGACCTTAGGGTTAGGGTGCAGGTTAAGGTAAGTGTATAGATAAGTAATGTGTGTAAGATTTAGTGTAGTGTTAGAAGCAGGGTTTTGTTAAATGTATTTATGTGTATTATTTATTTTGTTTGGGTATATCTCTGTAGGGGAAGTGTGCGGTAGTTACGGACCTTAAGGGTAGGGAGGGGTTAAGGGTAGTACATAGATAGTTGTGTATGTGGGGTTTAGTGTAGGGTTAGAAGTTGAGTTTTGGTGCTTTACTTTAGGGTTAGGAGTAGGGTTTGGTTAGTGTATGTATGTGGTTTATTTATTTTGTTTGGGTAGGTAGTATGTAGCGGGTGGTGGGGTTGGTCGACTATGAACGTTCGATATTTTAAATTTTGCGGTTTAGTGCATTCTGTATTTTCGCGGTTCAGGTAATACGTGTCATTGTTTTGGTATTCAATGTATATATATATATATATATATATATATATATATATATATATATATATATATATATATCATGATGTTTCCTCTTAGTTTTCCTTACAGAAAAGACTCTGCATCCAAAACATTTCTGCTGTTACAATTAAATGTCTTATATCAGTTTTTATTGAACATTATCAAAATAAATCACACATCATTCTTTTATATATCAACAATATGAAAAATAAGCATATTTCTAAGCTTGGTTTACTTTGTTGGCTGTTTTGATGTTATACTCTGAAACACCATCTTTCTCCAATAAAGACCTTATATCTTATTCCCTTCTATCTGTAAACTAGGAATATTGCTTGCTCACCTATTGGGAATATTACTTACTTGATGCAATACATTTTTCCTATTAGAATTTTCCAGCTAGTATTCATTATAATTTTAATATCTAAACTATCCAGCATAAAAGATAAACACATAGAAGTAAATTGCATCTGTTTCAATGTGCAGACTGTTTAATCTTAACTACTACTAAGCAAATTAGATGACAATTTGGTTTGTCTTGTTTCAGAAATGTCTCTGTTACTGTTATCAAAAACTTAAGCTACATAACCTCTTTTCTTAAGCATGCACTTTAATTCATGTTTTCATTGTCACTTTTAGTGAGCTTTAATAATCAAATTACTAGACTTTTAACATTTTTTCCATGTAAATAAAATGTTGACTTTCAAAGTTCAAACAATTATTTACAAAGTAATCTTTTCTAAAAATGGAGAAAGTAAATTCGTATTCATTATTATATTTCACTGTCACATCAAAGTAATTAATTGTGTTCTTAGATACAGAAGAATAAAATTGTAAACAAACTAGTACTTGTATTTAAATGGTGTACAAAGTTTTAAATGGCATTTCTGTTCCTTTCAAAATAAAATATTAAGGCCTGAATTCAGGAGTTGGATATGCTATCAAATGCTTTACCCAGGTCAAGCTAGGCAGTATGCACCAGTTTGCCCTCATCCGTTGCCTTCGTGACCCTCTCAAAGAAGTCCATCAGGTTGAGTTGGTAAGATCTGCACTTGACCAAACCAAACTGAGTTGGATCCATTGTTTGAAGGTTTTCTATGTCTTTATTAAAAATCATTTCCTTGATGATTCTTTCCATGGTATTGCATATGAGACTAGTCAGATGAACGGATCTGTAGTTCCTGGCATCTGTTCATGACCTGCCCCTGTGCAGTGGGGTGACAGCTGCAGTTCTTCAGTCACCTGACACAAAGCCTGTCTAGAGGCTGTTGTTAAACAGTGACTCCAGCAATCCCAGTAGGTAATGTTTCAGACTATTTAGAAGGGATACTGGGATACTGTTGGGCCCATCGATGCAGTGTTTTTGGCCTTAGAGAACATACCTAAGACCTGCCCCATAGTGATTGCTGGTGGGGGTTGTTTGATTGTATTTCTTGGGGGTGGCCATGGAAGAGAGGGAGAAAACAAAAAGCATTTTTGGACAGCATATCTGATGCATTTTCTGGCTTTGTGTATGGGGATCCATTTACAATCAGTTCTGCACACTCCTGTGTGCTGCCTTTGAAGTTTTGGACATAGCTAAAGAAAGCTTGTGATTGCCCTTTGCCTAGAGGGCTATCCTTACCTACAATGTGGCTTTAGTAGACTTAATCTGCCCTCTTAGTTATGTGTTTAGATTGATGAGAATATTTTTATCCTGCTGGAGGTGGCACTTCTTTATCTTGGTTATAACTTTTTTTCTTTTATTGCACAACCCTTTTTTATTTCTGGATTCCACCCAAATGGTTTATTTTTAGAGCTAGTTCTAGGATTATTCCTGTTAAGAACATCTAGCTCTATGTATTTATTGACATGATTGTACAGGGTTTCTCTGAAAAAATCCCCTTAGGCAGCTGTGTTCTCAGAGTTTGTGGGGCTTGAATTGTTCACAGGTTATCACTTCTTCATTTGCCATAGAATAGTTTTCAAATTCTACAGGATTAGTTGGGGTCATAGAATTGATTGTTATTATTAAGGAGATGGCTTTGTAGTTTGACATTACCACCACAGGGGTCAGAAGTCACAGATGAAGAGTCAGATGAAGGACAAGGAGGTGGGGATGATCACAGCAGAAGTAGGCCTGCACAATATGCTGTGGCCCTGGCTAAGTGGCAGAGAATAGTGCACACTCTCACTACCTAAGTAGTAAGACAGAAAAGAAGCTAATAACATACAAACAGTAACAATGATACATGCAAAATTACCAGCCTTTAGTTATACATTTACTGGCTGTGTACTGTGAGCATCAGACGGTGGTAACCCCAGAGCAGAAAACCTTTTATCAGCAACATTAATCGAGGTAAGTGATGAATCTGTGATGAGAAGAAAAATTATTACCCTCATATGTACCTGAACTATGCTGTGATAAAACATGGCTCAGGTGAAAGGAAATGTCAGCAGTGGCCCACAGGAGTGGTATATGCAACATAAAATATAAAAACAAGCTATTAAAAGGCATATAATGTAGTTTTCCTGCACATGTATACAAGCTGTGCATCAAGCCAAAGCAGGCCCATGTCTAAAAAAATACTATAGGCATTAGGTCAAATTTCACCATCATCCATATAGGTAGATGATCCAACACAGTTATACAACCCTTATAACTAGATATTAATGTACAACTAGTTAACTAACACATAAGAACATGGCATCCAACAGAGGAAACCAACTAGATATTGCCCAAACACATATGCTTGACCTGCTCACTTTTGTGCATCAACCATAAAAGTCACCCATGTTAGACATCCAACTGTGACTAGGGCAATCTCAGCATCATGAACATTTGTGAGACACTTGTCACTGAGCACCAATGGTAACTTTTGGTAAATGACAGCTACATCTTATGGCAAAATGGAAGTGGTTTTACCTTCGGTCACATTAGTATACTGCCCCTCACATACTACTGTGCTTCACCTCTCTGTGCTATAGAAAGAAAGACTGGTAGTACCTTGTGGATACCATTATTATCATACATTGAGAAGGCTGGCTGTATACCATATGGAGTGTTTAAATTGTCATTGCTGTTTTGAAGTATACTGCACACATTCTCCCTTTCTATATACTGGTTTCATTGTCCCTTCAAATGTGTGTGTTCTAACACCTGATATTTGCCTTCCTTAATGGTGTAATTAGTTAATGCTCACATCTATAGACTGTTGATGCAGATTAGCATGTTTTTAAATCCAGCATCAGGTCTACGATTTTGAACATTTTCATTTCTCATAGAATGTTTCCTTGTGAAATTATGGACAAATATGTTATTCCATGAAGCAGTACCCAACTTGGTACTTTATGTGGTTCACAATTATCCCAACCCTGCTAATATCGTTCCAGCTATAAGTACAAAGCATCTAGTCAAAGCAAGAATGAATGGGAGATAAATAACTACAAAACTAAGCACAAGTAAAAAATGCTCTAATAGACATAACTTATAAGGTGCTAGAATAAAATATTTAGCATTACCCTACATTTTTGGAAGGGTATGAAGTCTGACACATAGATGCATGTTATCATGTAATGACTTATGTACAAAATGATGTGATAGAAACAAACAAACAAATTGCATAAGGAACATTACAACGTGCATTAAACATGTGGATAGCCAGCAAATAGGAGGACAGTGTAAGCATACCCCTGTACTATCTATATTATGAGTATTTCACTGTAATGATCTTGACACACATGTAAACATGGCACATATCTGTTCTCAAATATCTCAGAATTAGACATCTACATGTCTGTACTCCTTTTTGATGTGAAGCTTGGCACTGAGTACCAGGGACCACTGCTAATTTTCATTTTAAGTTCAAAAACTCAAAAAAAAAAAAAACAATTACATATTTGCTAATATTTTGCTATCATTCACCCAAATCTGTCAGAGGTACACTTCAGAAGCATTTTTGACAAAACGTAAGTAATGCCACTGGCTTGTACTTCTTGTGTATATTTTAATTGTTAGTTGTAGTCAAAACATGATGTGATATAGTCTGACCAGTACATACTATAAATTATGTTTGTACTTCAACACACTTTAACACAAAAGACTTGCAAATAATGTACAATAGTTTGGGACCTTTGGACACATACTTTCTAAGTGGTATTAAGTAGTGCACTTTCACATATTTGATATATATTTTTTGTATTTTCATTGCACATTGTATACACATTTTAAAATATCTACAATAACACCTTGGTTAATCATGATTTGCATACAAAGATCTTGAACCAAACAGTCAGGAATGATTGTGTGTCACTCCACTGTTTGACAACTGTGATTATTATCCATCATATGCATGGTTAATACACCATAACGTGAAATACCTAGTTATCATTCCCACTACCACAGTGTCCATGAATGAAACGATATATGAGTTATATGCTCATTATGTAATGAATTGTGATGAATACAGTGTTGTTTTATCTGCCTATCATGACTCACTCATATTCACCCAAACTTGTGATATAGACTACTCGTATGTGCTGTCCACCACCTGTGGTCAAACTTTTCATGTGACACTGGTAGTTGGTGAAATGTACTACAGTCTGTGTACCTCTGATAGATAGGTGTTCACATCTGCAGTGACTGAGTAGACTGAGTGTGTAGGTGACTTCAGATATGAATAGCTTCACCTCCAGATCTGATGTGGAGATTTATGCCTGGAGAGGGCTTCCCAACAGTTTCAGTGCCTTTTATCCCAAACATCTGATCTGTGACTCACTGATATTGTAATCCTTTCAAATGTTCCCTACCTTACACTTGTATTAAGCCAAAGCAGGCCCATGTCAAACAAAGTGTTTCACCTCTTGCTATAGAAATAAAGACTGATAGTACTTTGAGGATACTGTTATTAGCATACATTAAAAAGGCTGGCTGAATATACACCATATGAGGTGTTTAAATCGTCATTACTGTTATGAAGTATACTGTACACATTTTGTATAAAATCATGTAGCACTGGCCGTTTATACAATGTACTGTAGTTTGTGTACTTTAATAGGTAGGTAGGTTTTCAACTCCCATAATGACTTACTTATATCAGTGGGTGTGTGATTCTGCAGCTACATAGGAAGGGCTTCACCCACAGATCTAAGATGTAGATTTACACTGGAGGAAGTCTCTCCCATCAGTTACATTCTATTTTATCCCAAACATCTGCCTTGCAATACACTGATGATGTAATATTTTCAAATGTTCTCTGTCTCACACTGGCAGTCAGATTTCTGTGGTGCAGGCAATTGATACACTGCACTGCAGCTTGTGTACTTAGATAGTTAGGTGTTCAAATCCAGAAATGATTTACTTGTATCAGAGAGTGTGTGTGTGTGAGTGACTCCAGATCTAGGTGGGAATGGCTTCACCCACAGATCAGATGTTTAGATTTACAGCAGGAAAGCACTCTCCCATCAGCTTCAGTCTCTTTTACACCAAACACCTGCTTTGCTAAACACTGATGAGGCCATCCATTAAAATGTGTTCTGTTTCACACTTGTGGTTAAGACTTCTCCAGTGGTGGCAGAGATTGATACAATGCTCTGTAGCTTGTGGACTTAGGTAGAAAGGTTTATATTTTGATAATCTAAGAAAATTATGAGACTCCTCTATTATAGTGACTGGGATGACTGAATTATCAAACACATTTGGTGTGCACACCTCCATTCAGGCAAAACATTGGCCCAGGGAGAGGCCTCACACTACTCTTCGCTCACGTTTAAGCCACACATATGCCTTGCAACACAATAGTGGTGTAATACCTTCAAATATGTTGTGTCTCACACTTGTGGTAGGACGTCTCCTGTGGCACATGCAGAAAATACACAATTCTGTTTGTGGACTTACACAGGCAGCTGTTCAAATTGTGTATGTGTGTGTGTGTGTGTGTGTGTGTGTGTGTGTGTGTGTGTGTGTGTGTGTGTGTGTGTGTGTGTGTGTGTGTGTGTGTGTGTGTTTGCATGTGAGTATATCGACATGATGCATTGCCTTATCTGACATTCCCCCAACTTCTTTCCATCACTTTTAGGTCACACATAGGCCTTTCACACACACATTGATGGAGTCATCCCTTTTGAATATGAGTTCTGTGACATGTGGAGTAAGACTTTTCCTGTGGTACATGCAGTTAATACTGACTTCTGTAGCATGTGAACTTAGATCTGTAGTCAAATCTAATAATGTATATGTGCAAAACAATATTGTCAGACAGGTGTGACATACCCAACAGATGGTGAAATGACCAGCTTCACAGTTGTATGAACAGTAACATGGCTAAAGCCTTTTGACCCCTCAAAATAAATTTTAGGGGATATATGACCATTTAAAACATTGCTTAATTCAGACCTTGAAGTGCAATGACACCTGTACATTAAAGTCTCATGTGGCAGAGGCAGGTAATACACAGCTTTCTAATGTGTAGACCTAGAGAGGCAGGGGTTTGACTATGGTAATGTATGTCTATCAGACAGCAGTGATGGACAGAAGTAGCATAAGCAAACAATGGTGATATTTCACACTGACAGGTATGTTAATGTTAACAAGGCCTCAGACTATATTTAAGGGAGCTATAAACATTCCAGTGCACTACTGCTGTAATCCCTTCAAGTGTGTGCTTCATGATACATCAGCATAACTAATCTGCTGTGAGGAGATGATATACAGCTCCATGGCGTACAACACCAGGCAGGCGTTTGACTCTGGCACTGATTATGCAGATAATGCTTACAGGCAGGATTTGCTTATCCAAAATGAATACTATTTATTATATATCATAATGGAAACATTTACTACTGTGGAGAGAAAGGGAACATTTGTACTCTATTTAATGTAAGCCATATACATTGTGACACAATGCTCAGGTTATCTATTCAAGTGTGTGCTGTATTACAACTGTGTTATACTTTCTTGAGTGGTGTCATCAGTTAATGCGTAGGGGAAGAGTAACTTGATGTGCATTGCATATGTTCGACTCTTTTATTATTTTGTTCACAATATAGTAGTTAAAGGCAAGGATGACTTATGCATCATTTCTTGGTGTTTGTAATACTGCAAAGTGATCTCAAAGTGTGACTGGACCTGTGTTATGATACTTTCTTATGGTTTTGTGTGGGTAGGCCACATTAATGCATACATTGCTGTAATTCCTTATGAGCATGACCAATATAATAATGTAGGTGAGGAGTGCAGGTTAGCACAAAGCACATTAAGTAATCAATGTAATAAAATATTTATTGTCGTTTGTTGTTATTTGTCAAACGTCATGGAACTTACCTCAGGTGGCATGGCATTGCCAATGTTCACTCAGTGGAGGTAGCAACCAATACACAGTGGATACAAACATTGTTACAGGCCAGTATTTAGCTGTTGTATGCAAAATGTAACTATATTCTCACTTCCTATTATTCCCAACATGCAGGTTGTGCCACAATTGATGGTTACTACAATACCTATTAGTATTGGTAGGACTGCACAGGTGTGCATTAATCTTCTCAATGTTGCATCTGTTTGTGAGTTAACAACCTGTATTCAAACTGGAACCTTAGTTTGAGAGACAGCCTTACAGAACTATCTTCAAGTATATAGAGCTGAGTATATTTTCTGTGTTATTCTGTATTATAGAGCTAAATTGTCTGCTTGATATCTGTGTCTTACTGCTCTGCAAATATATAGAAAACAGTATATATATTTTTTTATAATTTGCACATTCCTTACATCTGTGTTGAAACTGTTTCCCCACCCCCCTCATTTCCTGCCTTGTCTTTCAGCTGATATAATTTAGCTAGTGCTGTGTCTCCTTTTAATTAACAACCTGTATTCAAACTGGAACCTTAGTTTGAGAGACAGCCTTACAGAACTATCTTCAATTATATAGAGCTGAGTATATTTTCTGTGTTATTCTGTATTATAAAGCTAAATTGTCTGCTTGAAATCTGTGTCTTACTGCTCTGCAAATATATAGAAAACAGTATATATATTTTTTTATAATTTGCACATTCCTTACATCTGTGTTGAAACTCTTTCCCCACCCCCCTCATTTCCTGCCTTGTCTTTCAGCTGATATAATTTAGATAGTGCTGTGTCTCCTTTTAATTAACAACCTGTATTCAAACTGGAACCTTAGTTTGAGAGGCAGCCTTACAGAACTATCTTCAAGTATATAGAGCTGAGTATATTTTCTGTGTTATTCTGTATTATAGAGCTAAATTGTCTGCTTGATATCTGTGTCTTACTGCTCTGCAAATATATAGAAAACAGTATATATATTTTTATAATTTGCACATTCCTTACATCTGTGTTGAAACTGTTTCCCCACCCCCCTCCCTATTCTTGGTTGTAGTTTAAATTTGGTGGCTTTTGCAGTGCCCGCCCCACTGTAGATTTGATCTAAGACACTCCCCCAGGACATCTCTTTACCGCATTCTACCTAATAAACCCTTTCTGCACTTGCTTTTAGTCCTTTTTAATTTAATTACATTTTTCAAACTGTGTGTGGACTAATATTGCTACATATTCAAGTGTGCCAGCTTGCACTGCATGAGAATTGTATTTACTACTGCTTTTGCTACTTTTCTAAAAAAAAAAAAAAAAAAAAAAAAAAATTCTTCTGCTTTTACTGTACTTGTGTTTCTTCCTACTTTATTATGCTTTTGCGTCATCTTAAAAGTTCTCAATTGTATTTATTACTGCTTGGTGTAACTCATTCTAAGCCTTTTAGTTTAAACACTTGGGCTTCAGACCAGTTGTTTTACATTGAGAGGGTTTGTGGTCTGCACTGTAGTGGCAGAACAGGTAGTTTACATCCTTCTAAGTTGGGAACTGCTGATTGAGGGCTCAGTGTCTGTTATTCTAAAGGTATATTAATTCTGGTTTAAGCACTTGAGCTTTCAGGCCAGTTATTTTACATTAAGAGGGTTCGTGGTCTGCACTCTTATGGGAGGAGAGGCTGGACTCTGCCCTTCTGAGCTGGGAATTTCTGGTTGAAGGCTTATAGTGCATGCATATCTGAATTTCTTCTTACTGAAATTGGTACACCTTGTTTGCTGTAGCATAGACTAGATCCAGGCCTGCTGAATCTAGCTTTGTTTGTATAACTTGAGCACTAATCCAGGCATTATTTAAAGTATTCAGTTGTATTTATTACTGCTTGGTAGTAACTTGGTTAAAGTGTAGCTATCATTCTAAGTCTTTTGGATTAAGCACTTGGGCTTCAGACCAGTTTTTCTACATTAGGAAGGTTTGTGGCATGCACTGTGGTGGCAGGACAGGTAGCTTTCATCCTTCTAAGTTGGGAACTGCTGATTGAGAGCTCAGTGTCTGTTATTCTTAAAGTGTATTAGCTCTGGTTTAAGCACTTGGGCTTCAGGCCAGTTATTTTACATTAAGAAGGTTCGTGGTCTGCACTCTTGTGGGAGGAGAGGCTGGACTCTGCCCTTCTGAGCTGGGAATTTCTGGTTAAAGGTTTATAGTGCCTGAATATTTGAACTGTATCTTACTGAAATTGGTACACCTTGTTTGCTGTAGCATAGACTAGATCCAGGCCTGCTGAATCTAGCTTTGTTTGTATGCTTGTTATTTCCCTGGAATGCTAATTCCACCTAAAACGCAGCTTCTCAGTGCTTCTGTGGATCCCTAGTGATATCTGCATTGCTTACTGTACTTATTTCCTTGCTTCGCTTGAAAGAAAGTTACTGTTTGTCGTTTTTGCATTTAAGTTACCTGTAACACATTGCACTTGTTTCCTGGCACTTGCTCACTAAAGCAATTATAAGTCAGCACTAAAAATTAAAAGCACTACACCCTCGCTCCCCATTGGCCCTTGTTTTCAATTATAAAGGAATTCCCAATATTATTCTAGCATGTCCAAAGGTCAGTTGTCAATCTCCTCTCCGGTCCAGCTGGTGAATATGGGAATCTTGAGGCAATGTTACAACTGCCTCATGTACACAGACAACCCTCTCCTCCTCCCAACAAATTCCAACACATGTGAGAGATGCAACCATATAGCCAAACTGGAGGCTAAGCTCTCTCAACTCAGTACTGGCATAACCAGTCAGGAGGAGAAGGAAACCACACTCACTACAATTCCAGTCTCACATAGACCTACCACGACAGCAAACCAAACACATAATCACACAAAAACATACTCGGAGGCTCTAAATAAAGATCTGCCTAAGCAGCAGAGACCTCCAAAGCAGACACCCAAGCAACCGCTACCCCAAAACAAAACATGTGCAACACATATCTCACAAAGCCAGTGTGCCGAACAGTCACAGCCCTTAAGGCTAAACAACACACCTGATACACTTGTAATAGGTGACTCTATCATCAGGCACACTGACGTCCCGCTCACCAAGCTGAACAAGGAGAAGGTCACGGTGAGCAGCCTGTCTGGCGCTAGGATCTGCCACATAACACAAGCACTCAGGTCACTCCAAGGCAAGTACAAATATGACTCAGTCATTGTCCATGCTGGTGTGAATGACCTGAGACGTACCTCCCTGGACTACATGAAAAGAGACATAGAGGAGCTCTCTGAGCATGTAGCCCAGGCTGGTATGACCCTGACCTTGAGTAGCATCTTACCCTCACCAAGAATGATGCCACAATATGAAGACAAGATGATCAATTTCAACAATTGGCTTAAGTATTGGTGTCATTCAAAGGGGATCCAATGCCTGTCAGCTTGGGATGATATGCATGACAAGCCACGATGCTTTGCTAGGGATGGCTTGCACCTGTCACCCCTGGGCTTTCGGATATTGGCAAAGGCTCTTGCTACCCCCATAGTGCCTTTTTTAGGCAAGGCTCAAAAGACAAACCCACCTCCATAGGTATCACAAGGGATAAGAAACTAAGAGTAATGCTACTCAACGCCAGAAGTCTAAACCTCAAGATGCATGCACTCGAAACTCTCCTTAGCATGGAGAAAATCGATATCTGTGCAGTAACAGAAACCTGGTTCAGGACTCCCGAGAGCACCCCAGCACTACCAGGTTATACCTCATACCATGCTTTTCGGCCCCAAAACTTGGACCAAACCACAAAAGGAGGGGGAGTATCGATATTCATCAAAGATACCCACACCTCCAGGTTGGTGGCAAAGCACGAAGCATCAGAGACTATCCATGCGCAGCTAACAGTGGGTAAAACTGCCTTCCAGTTTATAGCCTGCTACAGACCACCCTCCCAAACCCAGGAACCCCACTCGGCCTTCCTGAGAACACTGGAAAATATGAAGGTCTCTCCGAACACCATTTTATTGGGTGACTTCATCTACCCAAACATAGATTGGGAGCATTACTCTAGCTCCAACACCCTTGCCCAAAGGTTCCTAGAATTCATAAACTCAAATGCTATGGAACAACTTGTTACCACTCCCACAAGAGGGGAAAACATACTGGACCTGATCATCACCAACATGGGGACTCTATGCTCCAGACCAGAAGTGTATCCCTCACTGGTAAGATCAGACCATAAACTGATCTCACTGGATATTCACATCCCGACCCCACCCCCTGCCTAGAAAACCACAGTGAAAAACTTCTCTAAAGCAAATTTCACACTCCTCAAAACCGAGGTGGAATCCTTTAAAGCCCACGGGCCTGTGGAAAATATGGCCCAGACCGCAGAATCCTTTATAAATGCATTCTATGAACACCTTCAGGAATGCATGGATCATGCAATCCCAAATAAAACCAAGATCCAATCCTCCAAAGGCAGACGACCTGTCTGGTGGACCCCAGCCATAAACAAACTATACCATAGAAGGAGGAAGCTACTACATGATAGAGCAAAATCCCAAAAAGGGAAGGCATCTCTGATCAGTATTAGCAAAAAAACTAAGGGCACTCATAAAATCGTCAAAGGCCAGCTTCGAGACAAAAATTGCACAGGACACTAAGGATAATCACAAGGCTTTCTTTAGTTATGTTAGGAACCTGGGTGGGAATTCCCAGATATGCTCAGAATTAGTCCAAAATGACAAAAAATACACCGAACCCACAGACATTGCCAACATCCTAGCTGACAGGTTCAGCGCAAACTTCTCCCCCCCCACCAAAAGGGCAAATATCTATCCCAGCAGAGTGCTGCCTCCCTGACATCGCAGATGCTCAGGTGGGAGCCGCCCTCTCCAAAGTAAAAAAACACAGCATCAATGGGACCAGACGGTGTCCCAGGCTGCATCCTACATGAACTCCAAGAAGAGCTAAACCCAAACATAAAACTACTGTTCAATCTCAGCCTTACTACAGGATATGTACCCAAAGAGTGGTGTACAGCAACA
>NC_056731.1:1412195422-1412317922 GCF_019279795.1 Protopterus annectens | reverse complement strand
TAAATATTCAACTCCAGTTTTTTCTTTAATGAGTCCACATATTTTGAGGTGTCATTGGTGAAGGGGAGTAGAAAAGGAAAGCTGTGGCATCTCTCTAGTCTATTAATAGCAGAATAAACAATACTTCTGGATGGTGGTCCCTTGTTGGTTATTTTATTTCATCTTTTATTTCTTTTGATAAGCTAGCCAGGTATTCCCTATCCGGGAACATGAACCAGAAATGGTGAAGCTCTCTATTATAAACAGTATTGTATTCTCTACAATCAATCTAGATGACCAAGATATCTGAAACATCACTATCACTCTCTTTTAATGGTAGGGATGACAGCTCCCAAACTGCAAATATGAGTTAGAGAATGTTTTCCGTGAAAAAAACATTGAGGTGTAACATTTAACAGACTGGTTTCCTCTAATGTGATATAAAAAAATGGTATTGGAAAAGTTTGCTTGATAAGTAAATTTCAATAAACTAGTAGACTCCTCCAAATCAGACAAAAACGCACCTATTGATCCAAGGAACCCTGCCACAATATCAGAATGTCACCCAGAAATGTATAATAAACATAAATTAATGAGACAAACTCAGAAGTAAAAACATACAGGTCTTTCCAGACTGCTAGAACAACATAGGCATACAGTGGGACACATGCTGCTCTAATGACAACACATGATAACCAATGAAAATATTCATCCTCAAAAATATAAAATTGTTGTTCAACATAATTTCTAATAGTGTTTCTAAAATTTTAATAGCTACAGTAGAAATAGATTTCTGGGCTCTTAAAATCCTGTTAAACCATTCTAAACCTTCAACATATGAAATCAGTATAAATAAATTAACAACACTATCCATAATAAACATAACTGTATCATCATATGGTACCAGGCTTAAATTCTCCAACGAATGCCAAGAAACTCTTAAAATCTGAGGTTTGTGTCTAAAAGCCCTTTAAACCTCCAATCAATGAGTTTAGAACCTCTGGAAGCAGCAATAGGTCTTAAAGGAGGATCAAACTGACAGTTATGTATCTTTGGAATACCAAAAATAGAGAGAACTATAGGTTTTGCTACCTTCCAAAATTCAAAAATCTCCCAATCCAAAGTGCCCTGAAGTACCAGATCATTTAGAGTAAAATCCATCTTACTGTAAGGAATATTAATTTTATTTCTAGAGGTCATCTTGTAAGTGGACTTGTCGGGCAATAAATTAAACATTTTGGTGGAGTAATCAAAACTGTCCATCAAGACTACCCCACCCTATTTATCTGATTTGATTACACATAAACTCCTGTCTTTAATAACATAATTTAAAACTTAACAACTGAAAAACTGTAGGACACACCACGAGAACTTGATTGTAGTAAAATCACAAATCCAACTTTGATAAAATAAACTTACTTTATTCCATAGATATATACAAAAAATAAAGAGATGAGCGCTTTCGCGTGCACTGTGCACGCTTCTTCAGATCTATCATAGAATAAAGTAAGTTTATTTTATCAAAGTTGGATTTGTGATTTTACTACAATCAAGTTCTCGTGGTGTGTCCTACAGTTTTTCAGTTGTTACGTCTTTCTCAATTTTGCTGGTGGGACACTTTGGGATAGCAGTGGTATTTCCTTTTATAATTTAAAACTTACCATCTGGTGCTTATACTGTGCCCGACATCACCTCAATGTGGTCACTAGCAGGTGCTCTAACCACAAAGAGGTGCTGCTAATCATGTAGGGTTGCTTAGTATCTTGCATTTTGTATGAGCAATGCTGCTAATCATGCAAAGATGTCTGATCATGTAGCTTTTGGCATGACTTGTACATGCTTGTTAATGAATCCCTGGGACTATCTCAACTGCTATACTGAAATAGATTGATCTCTATCTGTTTTATTTTTTAGGGTGCTTTTACTGTGGATGTCTTGAATGCATCTTTAAAGAACTAATTAACCTACTTAATAGCAACTTGCATGGTCAATTGCATAACCTAAATGAACAAAAAATAACTAAGTTGTCTCATGTCTGGATGTGAGAATAATATGGGAACATGATTGAAAACAGATGGTGTGCAGCAGCCTTATTAGGTTCATAAATTCATAGGTAGATAACAGGCTGGTGGTTCAGGAGATGATTGAGGAGCCTAGCCAAGTTTATCAGTTGCTTCAGAACACTGTCTGGTTAAATGCATTACTTGTCATGCAGTAGGTAAATGGAAACTGTGGGAATCAATCCCTCAATCACAAGAAGAAGTTATGCAAGATATTTTGCTGAATGTAGCTTTGTAACCAACTTAGACCCATGAGACTGTCTGTAGAGGTGTTGCACAGATATGCTATATCTGTATTTACACATTCAACCTCATGATTAAGTCCCTTATTATTATTTAACCAGTTTATATCCCTATATGACCAGAACAATGACATACCCAATAGGACACCTGCAGATTATATATGAAACTTTTGAGGATACCACAGTTTATTTGTTTCTCATTAAAGTCAAAGGCTATCCACCCTGTCATCTCTTTTCACCTATTTTACATAGCAGATATGTGGTAAACTCATATTTACCTTAGGCCTTGCTTGCATTGATACAACACAGCAGGCAAACTCATGCAGTTATACTGATAACATTGTACTCTAATGGATATGTGGTGCTGAAGGAACCAAAATTGCTAGAATGTGTGTCTGTGCAACACAAATATAAAACAAAACTAGGAAACTGAGCTCACGTAGTGGGCTGAGTATTCACAACCAATCCTAAAACACTTCCAGTGAATAAATAATATAAAATACTTTTAGTATCAAAAAGAATTTAATGAATTAAAAATATGGTTAGGCACTTCATCCATAACATATTCAAACTTCATCAGAACCATAATACGCTTTGATTTACTCATTTAAATACAAAAATAGACCACTAACATTCTGTCTTAAACAGACAATAGAATCTCATCCTAATAACACTTTGCAGATTAAATAAGTAAAATCCTTTAAATCAAAATATATAACAACATGTAATTAAATAAAGTAAGATTCTACTAAACACTGCATAATTCTTTAGCATAATAAATAATGAAGAACAGTAAAATACCATCCTAATAAATATTTTCTGAGTCAAATGAATGTATTTCATTATATCAAAACATATAGTAGCATATAATAAAATTGTACCAATCACGATATAGATCTTAACAAAATGAAATACACTATTAAAAAGTAATAAAATACAAGTTACAATAAATTAATTTGAATTAAAATTAAGCTAAAATTTATTGAGCCAACTTTAGTGCTATTAAAGCCCACCACAGTGTCAATGCTATTAAACTCAGACAAGGGATATGTGATCATTGAGCCCTGGTGCTTCAGATGCATCTAATCTAATTTGCCAAAAGAGTTCCCTAAGTTCTAGTAAATTTTCCCATTCACCTCCTCTCTCGTTTGAGGTGACAACTTCTAAGATTCCAAACATATGTTTTTAGGATGTACACAACAATGTGTGTTTAAAAAAAGAGAATTACTAATGTTCTTCCTCATGATATGGTAGTTGTGTTCATATATACATTTATGCAAGGCATGTTCAGTTTTACCTATATAAACAATAGTACAACCACAGCATATTGCCACAAAAACTACACCTCTTGTTGAACAATTTACCTTTTGCTAGAAGTATTCAATAGTCTAACAAGGTATTAATAACTTCACTCATAATAAAAGAACAATGATTAAATGACCCACAACTACAGCTACCAGTTGTAATGGTGTGTGTGTTTACCTTATCTGATTGTTCAAAAATACCTTTAAGATTCCTTCCTATCTTGTAGGTGAAAAGTGTTTTTTTACCAACTATTTTAAGAAGGTCAGTAGAACTACATTAAGTATTATGGAGGGATATAAAACTGCCATACCCCCTATATGGAAACATTTGTATCTACCCATCCTTACTTCTAAACATTAATTCATAGTTAACACAACCTCAGGTAAAAGAGCACATGCAATCCCCACAGCTGTGTGATCTTGGCAGTTGCTAAAACAAGGTGTTCCTGACAGTGACCTTATGTCTGTTGCCAAATTAAAGGTGACATTCCATTCTGAATTCACAAGTACACATATCTGACCCATTACTTCTTTTGAAGTAATTGATATGCATTTCTGTTGTTCCTTTACACACATTCATTGGTAATTAGTGTAACTTTCTTAACACACTGTTCAAATTTACTAATTTTCCCATCCTGAAGTTCAACACGCTCTCTTTTAATTAAGTCTACTGTCTGGTTTAGTTATGAATTCATCTCTATTTGACAGTGAACCATAATGTTGGAGAATCATTTTCTGCTAAGTGGTTGACTACTTACAAATCTTATATTTTCTCTCACTCATTTTTTTCAGAACATTAGGTCTAACATTGCTGATACTCCTAATTTTAGGCTCTACTACTAACTGTCTGATAGTCCCCACTTGCAAGACCTCAGTAGATTAGCAACTGGTATAGGGAATTTCCAAATTAGTACAATCTCTCTCCTTTTTTTCTCAATATTTTTTTATTTTTCAAATACATTTGAATGAATTCCATAGTATTTATACAGAACATCTTAAATAACTATGTACACTATTTACATTAGCCTGACACTATAACAGATCTTAATGTACAAAGTTACTTTATAAGTATGTCCGATGTATTATCAGAGTGTCTGATCAATTATTGTATAGTGTCAATCAATGATAAGACTTTTCCCCAAGGATTGTTGACAAATGGCTTTGGATAAATTCTTAGTTCTTTAATTTTAATTTCCAATAATGCTGTGGTCTTCAGTAGGCTTTAAAAGTCTTCCAAAGTTGGTATTGTGTTTGTATTCCATCTTCTTGTTATACACTTCCTTGAAATTGCAAGTACAGTATATACTAGATACATGTTTGACCTATTCAAATGAGGACCTTCGTTCACATTTAATAATACAAGAGCTTTAGTTAAATAAAATGTTCATTAAATACAGCTTGTAGAAAGTTATTAATACCATTCCAAAATGGCTTAATTTTAACACAATCAAAGAAAATGTGGTTCCAATCTGCATTGTGTACTTGCTCACATCTACAACATATTCCTTTTATGAAAGAACTAATTTTACTGATTCTGTCTGGAGTTACGAATGCTCTGTGCAAACATTTCCAATTAAAAACTTTCCAGCATTGTGTAAAGGATGTATATTTTATTGATAATAAGATATTTGTTTTAATATTTTCAGTTAACTATATTGAGTGTCCTTTGGTTATATATTTCCAATATGAGGTTTTGGATGTTGTTTTATAGTTTATCAATATTTTGTAAAATTTTAAAATACTGTTTTCCATGTCAAAGTCATTATATATGATTTCATATATGTATTTTGTAAAGTTAGGTATTTCTTTAAATGAAAAATTGTTAATAATTCTACTTAAATCTTGGGAATATGACAGAATACTCTGTAAAGTTAGCCAGTCCTGTTGTGGAATTTTGTATGTTGTTTTTATTGCTTGCATATCTAAAACTTTTAGTTCTTTGATACATTGGAACCAATAAACAAATCCTTTCTGTTCCCAGGAATTAATAATTTCTCTATATATTTTATGTGGGAAGTTTGTTGTGACTATAAATGGTGTTAAAAGATCAAACCAGATTTTTAAATCTATATTTGCATTAATAAGTTTTCTAAATGAGTCAATGTAATAATTAATCATACGACTTTTAGTGGGTTTAGTTGTGTCATATTGCATACTAATACATATGTGCCATGGTAAATTGTTTTTATCTGTTATTTGATTTTTTTTTTGTAAATCAAATTCATTTATTGATATTACAGTTAGTAATTATTTCCAATTTGCAGAGTAATTTGGACTTATCCAATCTGAGATTGTTTTAGATATTGATGATTTTATATATGCTTCTATATCAGGAAAGTTTAGTCCTCCCTGTTTCCATGGTCTGATATGATATATTAAAGCTATTCTGTTTCTTTTGGGAAACCATAAAAATTTTATTAGGCATGAATTTATTTCTTTAAATATATTCCTTTCTGGTAACAGTTGTATTCTCAAGGCTATATATAGGATCTTGGGCAGTAAAACCATTTTTATTAACTGTAGTCTATCTTCAAATGATAATATTATTTTGTTCCATTTTTCCAGAGAGATTTTAATTGTGTTGATGATATTATTGTAGTTTTTTGAGACTAATTTATTATTATCCTTGCATAACTCAATTCCTAGATATTTTAAGGCAGATTCTTGTTTCCCTATGATCTGACCCCCCTTAGTTTGCAGATCTTTTTTATTTAAAAATAATTTTGATTTATTGAAATGGACTCCTGAAGTCATGTGAAATTTTTCAATTAATATTTCTAATTCTTCTAATGTCTCTTTTGTATTAGATAATGTTAGTAATATGTCATCAGGAAATAACATTACTTTAGAATTGTATTGTTCATAACCATCTATTCCTTAAATTTGTATATTGTTATGAATTGAATCTGCCAATATTTCAATAGCCAGAGCAAATAGAACCAGTGACATGGGACATCCTTGTTTAGTGCCTTTTGTTATATGTATAGATTCAGAGATAAAATGACCTAACTTGAGATATGCTAAGTTATTTGTATATATATATATATATATATATATATATATATATATATATATATATATATGTGTGTGTGTGTGTGTGTGTGTGTGTGTGTGTGTGTGTGTGTTCTTTAGGAGATGAACAAAGGGTGCAGGAAATTCAAATAGCATTAGGATTATGAATAAATAGCCCCAATTTAGATAATCAAAGGCTTTCTCTATATCTAAGCCAATTATGAGTGTTTCTTTTTTTCTTTATTAACATAATCTATAAGAGAAATTATCCTTTTAATATTGCCGTGTGTATGGCTATGATATACAAATCCAGTTTGATCATTATTTATTGTTTTGGATACTGGCATTTTCATTCTGCTAGTTAATATTGTCATAAATATCTTAAAGTCATTATTTAATAATGATATAGGTCTATGTGAGGTACAGAGGTTTGAGAACCTTTAGGATTGGTGTAATTAAGGAATATCTTAAAGATGGTGGTATTAAAGCTTGTGACTGAATTTCTAATAGAGTTTTATGGAAGATGGATAGTATCTTTGAAGGAAAACGTTTATATATTTCCATAATTATGCCATCTATAGCTGGAGCTTTATTATTTTTACCCTCTTCTACTGTATATGTAATGTCTTTGTAGGATATGGGTGCTTGCAGATCTAGTTTTATTTTTTCTGTTTTCTTTTTATATTATAACATTTTTCATCTAGATTTAATTGATCGATATGTATGTTTTCTTTTTGGAAATGTTCCATATCGTGATTTCTATAGGCATCAAGAATGTCACCTATATCCAAGACATTTTTCCCTTTCTTTTCATGGAAGATACTTTTAATGTTATTAGCTTTTGATTGCATTTTTGATTCTTGTGGATAAATTATGTAGATATTTGGTCGAGGTATTCATTTTTAGTTTTTCTAAAGCTAAACTAGTTTTGTATGTTAGAATTTCATTGTATTTATTGTTTAATACGTATTTCTTTTTCATCTCCAAATGATTTTAATTTTTTTCAGCTTTTACTGACAAAAGTTTGTATTGAAGATCTAACAATTCAGAATCCCATTCTCTGATTATTTTCTATACCAAGTTAAGGTTTTACCATAAATCTAAGCTTTTAATGAGTCCCATATCATTATTTTATTTATCTCTGTGGTGTAATTAATATCTAAGAACTGTAATTCAGATAATAACCAGGGTTTGAACTCTTTAATTTTTATTATATATGCTGGAATTCTGGAGTTAAAGATTAATGGTTTGTACCCATTTTAAAATTTTAGTATCAATGAAATGTGGTGGGTAGTCACAGTGGTGCATCAGTTAGCATTGCCACCTCACATCAAGAGTTTCTCCTGTTCGATCCTCAGTTGGGGTGCCTTCTGTGTGGAGTCTGCATATCCTCCCTGTGGTCACGTGGGTTTCCTCCTGGTTCTCCGGTTTCCTCCCACATCCCAAAGACATGATGTAGGTGGATTGGACACTCTACATTGGCCCTAAGCATGAGTGCATGCATGTGTGTGCCTACTGTGGAAGGTTGGGCACCAGGCTGGCAACTCAACACCATAAAAACTCCACTGCCAATCATGAGTGGACAGGTGATCTGCTGTGGTGACCCCTAACTGGGAAAAGCTGAAAGAAGAAGAAGTATGACTGAATTGTGGTCTGAAAAGGGCAGAGGGTGATTGAAAAGTTAATGATTTTAGAGTGTAAGTCATGGGCAGGAAATATTTTATCTATTCTAGTTTGGGTACCAAATCTGTGATCTTGATGGGAAAACAACTAAGATTTATTTTCTTTAAACTTGAAAGTATCTACAAGAGGAAATGATTCTACCCACTTGTTTAAAGCTTTTAATACAGCAGATGTATGCAGCGGTCTTTTATTTGTAGTTTCAGAAATATCAAATATACAGTTAAAATCTCCTCCTAATATTAAGTTGCCTTTATAATTATTGGAAATGAAATCCAAGTGTTTTTTAACAGTTCCTGTTCCAATGCCTGGAAACCAGTATACATTGGCTAGGGTCCATATTCTGTTATTATATTTAACTATTACTAATGCCATAAAGCCTTCTTTATCTTCATACTTATAAATGATTTCTGGGTTAATCACATTTGTTTTCCATAAAATTGTTACTCCTTTTGTATTTGTCTTATAAGTGGATTGTGCCAATATCATATATTCCTTAGGATTCCATTTGTAATTGTCATTTGTTTGAAATGAGTTTCTTGAAGGAAAACAATTTGTACTTAGTTCAGTTTTAAATATTTCAGTAGATTTGATCTCTTGCTAGGATTGTTTAAGCCATTGGCATTTAAAGATAATAAAGTTAAATCCATCTTAGGTTATTTAGATATGTTTTTTGTTTTATTGTGACTATTAAACATTTTCCTCTGATAACTATAAAGTATATTTTGAGCTTTTAAAGGCAATTATCCATTTTATACTTTAAGTGTTTACAAATAAAGTAATGTTTTGGCCAGGCATACTAAAAATGTTTTTGTGAAATAAATTTAAATGAATAAATGTTAACAAACCTATGATCTGCACTAGCCATGTAATAAAAATATTCCTAATCTGATGGATAAACCTAAATCCATCAGATTATCACTCTTACCTTGACAATCCGGAACATCTGAGCTCCATAAATTGAATTATCATATGGAGAATATTTGTAATCGGAATAAGCAATATTTATATTATTTTGAGCAGGTATAGTACTATTGTAGATTAAACCAAATTCTAATACAATATAAATCTCTGCTTATTGTATAAGCAATTAATATTTACATGAACGATAGATGACAAGCAATTCAATCATAGTAAATTATGATGCATCATATATATATAAAACCTCAGTAAAAGATTATAGCACACAGTTATTTAACATATTCATCCTTATTAATGAAGTCTTTCAAAACGTATTACTTAATATAAATAGATGGTAATAATATTTATACCTAATGTTTATAATACAATGTATTTTACTGGATATATCACAAGTTTGCCAACATTTAAGTAATCACTTTGTTTGTTGCTAACTTACTTAAAGCATCAAGTTTGTTTTATGTGAACATTGATGAAAGTTAGTGCATTTTAATTATCAGTGCATCCCTTTTCTCCCCATTTCCTACACATAAGGATTTTCATATCTGTCATTTCTTATTATAAAATGAGTGAAATTAGAGGTTAAAAACAAAGGAAATCACTTATTGTGATTAATGATTACAAATTCCCTTTCCATATTTGTAAATTGCCATTTTATGGTATATACTGAAAGTTTATAGATTTAAATGGCAATATTCTGTTTTGTATAATCAGCAAAAGTTAAACTGAGTGATTATTGTCAATTTAATACTATTTGTTCAGAATGTGAATGTTACATTCTGTGACATTCCTAATTCAGGTTTCTATTGTTTCCCTTGAACAACTTTGTCCGTTTGATGTCATGTATAAAATATTAGTTACCTTGGTAACAGCTTAAGCATTATGTATGGTCAAGATAGATTAAAAAACTACAATTCAAGTTAAAGCAATTATATGACTTCTATGCACATTTACTTATATGAGAAAATCATAATGTTTCCCCTTGATGTTAAATATAGTGTATGTCATTTATTACAAGTTAAAACAGTAGTGTTATTAAAAGCAAGCCCATGTTATTAAACTGAGTGTCTATTGTCAATTTAATAATATTTGTTCAGACTATGATTGCCACATTCTGTAGCATTTCAAGTTCAGGCTTCTATTGTTTCTCTTGAAGAACTTTGTCAGTTTGATGTCATGTATAAAGCATTAGTTACCTTGATAACCGCTTAAGTATTATATATGGTCAAGATGGGTTATAAAAACTACAATTCAAGTTAAAGCAATTATATGACTTGTTATGCATATTTACTTATATAAGAAAATCATCACGCTTCCCCTTGATGTTCAATGTAGTGCATGTCATTTATAACAAGTTAAGACAGTAGTGTTATTATACACAAGCCCATGTTATTAAAATGTGTCTTTAATATCTAAATTCGGCAGACTGCTTCATCTTATATGACAATTATATATTTTATGTATAGATTTACAAAAATCATAAATTACATAGCTATTGTGTGTGTGTGTGTGTGTGTGTGTGTGTGTGTGTGTGTGTGTGTGTGTGTGTGTGTGTGTATGTGTGAGTGTGTGTATGTGTGTGTGTGTGTGTGTGTGTGTGTGTGTGTGTGTGTGTGTGTGTGTGTGTGTGTGTGTGTGTGTGTGTGTGTGTGTGTGTTTATTTTTGGCTGTTGCTTAGTCATTTGAGAGACCACAAGCTGTAATGCTTATTCTTATTATTAGCTCCTTCCAATCATGTTTATACAGTCCATAGACTTTAAATTATGAGGCCCTTCTAAGTTTCTTATTTGTTATATTTCCATCCTTACATACACACATATCAGTACTTCAAGCATAGGCAACAATGCCCACCCCAGTTTTGCCAGAATACCATTCACTAGTTCATGTGACATGTTTCCAGGCTGTTCATAAAATATCCAAACCAGTATTTGTTCTGTTCCATTTTACCAGCCTGTTCCATGCAGTGGCCACACTGCCAGTGAACCACTCAACACACCTTCCATTCCCACAGATACTTCCACAAAGGAAATCTGATGACTCTCTAGTACCTCCTGGCAACTCCAAACACCCCTAGAATCATCTATCCCCATATGCCCAACAAATCCAAGCAAGCTCACCTCCCAGAGCACTGTAAAGGGTATTGCACAAGACCAAGTGCTCTTAGTCTTTCACAATAACTCAGACTTCCACTCTTATGTAAGTCCATAATGTATTTGAACCGAAATACATTTTAAATATAAATTGCATTTATTTATTTAATTTTTTTATCAACAATCAACTTAAGGAGCTAAACAAAGTGATGGTAGACCATCAATTTGTGTACATGTGGTTTAAAACAGCCCTTATATATATATATATATATATATATATATTTAAACCAAAAATTTCATTGCCGAGAATCATCTCGGAGGCTCCTAAGAGTCTTTAAGCATTATCACCACTCTGTCTTTGTTACCATCGTAACCTGGGACCATCTGTTTCTGCTAGTGTGTCTGTGTACTACATACCAGAAGCTTGCGATGCACCTGAAGCAAAGTTTCACTTCATTGCAACTTCAAGCCTAAATTCCCTCCCTTTCAGCGAGGCAGCAGCCAGGAAAAGAAAGGAGAGCAAACAGATAAAAAAAAAAACCTCCCAACAAGCTGCCACAACAAGAGATAACACATTCTTCCAGCCTTCCCACCTCTCACTCAACAGATGTATAAACAAACTATTCTCTTTCAAAATATCCCAAATCACAGTTTTATCCACCCCCTCCCCCTGGATCCAGGCTAAAACACCAAATGTCTCTTTCTAATACACAAGCATCAGTAAACCTTGATCACAAGCCACAACCCACAGGTTCCCAAAGATGAAAACAGCAACATACAACAGCTGCCAGACACAGCTGCATCCACACATACCATGTCAGGCTTAATCAAACAGCACTCAAAGCTATGATACCTGCCATAATTGATATTAACTATGTTTACACAGAATAATAATGACATTTGTACTAGCTGCCAGACATGCCTGCATCCATGCACACCATATCAGGATTGATCAGACAGCAGTCTTAGATGTGATACCTGCCATAATTGATATTAACTATATTTAGATAGAATAATGATGACATTTGTACTAAGAGCTTGCTATTATTATTTAACCATGATATACATAACATTTCTAAATCATACTTTAACTGAAGAAGGCATTAGTCTCCATGACAGCATTTTTTTTTCAAAACACTCTACTGTTACTGCTATTTTATATGATGTTAATTTGTTACATTTGAGTCTGAACTCTGATGAATGGTACCTTATTGAATTAGTTAATTGATTACTTATATTATTATAAGTAAAATCAATGAAAAATGAACAAGATAAGTATTCACTGAGTTCAAGTAGGGGAATAGTAACTTCCATGTTTGTATTATATGTTGCTTTGTTTGGCTTGTATGTAATGTAAATAGTAACCCATCTTGAATTACCTTCGTTTGTGAAGAATTGTTGGACTCTTTGAACATTCTGAATAAATCATTACTGTTTCTCAGTTGTTTAAGAAACCCTCCTTTTTTAAATAAAAATAGATGACAAATGATGTACCATATCAATTGATACTTTGAGAGATGCAGTTGTAAGAGTTATTTTTTGGGACAACTATCTTGGAATCAGTTTTTTGTTTCTTCTTTCTAGCATCAGTCCAAGGTCTTGCATCTTTTATTTGTTTAAGAGTAGGGGCCATCCATTCCATTTCTGCTGGGATAGACACTATGTTGTTGTTTTTGCTGAATTTAGTAGTTTCTTTTAAGTCATTAAAGGTTTTCATCTCATTAGCAAAAAGTATTTTTATCTTGGCTGGAAAGGCCAGCTGTGCTTTAATGTTGTTTTGTTTCAACAGTTTTGTTATTGACCAGACCTTTTTCCTTTGTTCTAGTATTCTGGAAGAATAATCATTGTCAAACCTTATCAGGCTTTGATTGTATTTTAGGGGTGATTTTCTCCAAGCAGATTTTAATATTAGTTCCTTGTCCAGAAACGAAAGAAATTTTATAACTATGGATTTAGGTGGAGTATTTTTTGAGTTAAAAGCAGGTTTTCTCCGTGCTCTATGCACCCTTTCAATTCCCAATGAAAGTCCCTCTTTCAAGCCTAAAAATTCAGGAATCTAGGTTAAGAATGAAATAATCCCCGGGATTCAATAAAGCCTACACTAAGTGTACACGACATGTATTCAGTAAAATTCTTATCTCATTGTTGTGTTTTCTAGTCACTCAGAAAGATTATGCTAAGTGTACATGTAGTCCACACTTTGTGGTAACCTTTATGAATCTCTGTCAATATTAAAGAAGCAAAAATATCAGTAGGAAAACTAAAATTAGGAGGAAGAAGGTGTGTGTTATGTCTGTGTTGTCTGTTCCTCAGAACAGTGTACACTTAGTGTACACTTAGTTTAGGCTTTATTGAATCCAGCCCATTGTCTTTACCTTCAGTGTTTTCAGGCAGACCAAAGATCCTTATGTTGTTTCTCCTTTCCCTGTTGTCTAAGTCATCTATTTTGTTAAGCAGCCTTGTATTCTGTTTAAGCAGAAATTCTTTTTGGAATTCTTCCTCTTTGAGTCTCCCTTCAATGTCATTTAGAGAAGTCTCTGTATTTGTTATTTTTGTATGGTGCTGCTGTAATAGTTCCTTAAGAGTATCAGTCTGTTTCTGAGAATTTAATTTGAGGTTTTCTAAGTCATTTTTAATGCCATCCATCTTCAAAGATAGTTCCTGCAAAGTAGATGCCATCAATTGCAGTTTTATTTTCAGAACAGCATCTGGATGAGAATTCCTTGAGTTGTTCATATTCAATGACTCATTATATCTCCAAGTTACTTGACAGGAAAATTTTTGTATATCTCCACCAAAATTGCTATTTATGTAGTTTAGTAGTTTATCTATAGATTTCTGATGTTTTAAACTTGAAAATAATAAAATGTTCCTATATTATTATACTAGTTTATGGAGCTCTCAAATTTCACTGCTGTCAGTGGGTCTATATCACATAGTTGAATTTTAATAACTTCGAACACAGGATGTTCAAACCATCCTTTTCGAAGTTAAAAAACTTTGACAATGGATAAAAACAAAAAAAAAAAAACAAAACAAAACAAAATAAACTGTTGTAAGCAGGGGGGCAAGCCCCCTGCACCCCCCACTACTTAAATATACCAACTCCAAGATCACACCACATTAAACAAAATGGAAGCCTCCCCTTATGGAGATTTCTGTTGAAATGCTCGAACTTCTGAAATTCGAACTTATGGTCTCGACCATATGAGGTTCGAACTTGCAGAAGTTCGACTATCTGATAGGAACCCACTCTCAGTTGGCCATCTAGACTCCTTCCCCCCAATCTCTCTGCTTTTTTGAGTCATCCTAAAGACACGTTTTGCCATCTTTTTGTTATCATGTGGACCTATTCTGCATACAAATGCTATGCAGATAGTGCTGCATTTTTAGTTTACAATGTGCCCTACAGTGCATCTCTACTGTCTTTCTTGCTTGTTCGGTGGCTTGGACTATTTTCCTTGTATACTGGTCTGCATTTTATCTTTATTTTCTGATTTATTTGTTACATCTTATATTGTTGAGTGTGAATAATACTGTTCTATGCCTCAAAAATTAAAGTTAAGGAAAAATAAATGTGTTTTACTTTTTTGCATGATGAAATGTCAATCATCTTTATATGTTTTGTCTTCTGATTTCTTGCTGGAATTTTTGATGCAACAAATGATAGCTTGTGTGCAAGTAAAAGACAAGTTCTCTAGATACTTAAAATAAATGAAGAAATATTAAAACAACAGACTAAAATCCAGGACTTTTATTAGATGTGTCCAAAAGAGTGGTAAGTGCTTTCACGGTGACCACACTGCTTCATCAGACAGTGATTGGTCTGATGAAGCGGTGTGGTCACTGTGAAAGCACTTACCACTCTTTTGGATACATGTATTAAAGTTCCTGGATTTTAGCTTGTTGGTTTGGTATTTCTTCATTAATTTTATTCTTACTTTTGTCTTACCAACCTTTATCCTGCTACCATATATATTGTTTTGCTTCTCTGGAGACTTGATTGATATTTTACTAAGAATTACATACATCAATGCACTATTAACATGGCGAATAACATCCTTCTGAATGATGCTGGAATCCTAATGATGCATACTCCTTGTCTTCATGTTATTAAAAAATATGTTACTGAAATGATAACTGCACATGACTTTAATGCTAATAAATACCTAGAAAATAACAAAAATTCAGAATGCAGACAAGTCATCTATGTGCTCAGAAATTAACCAAGGTTATTGTCTAATACTTGTGCAAATGGTGGAATGGCCTGGATGTCAAAGAATAAGGAGATTAGCATGTGCATTCCTTCATACAGGAGTATTGGCTAGCTGGCATCGAGCAGTTACATGGATCAAGCCACATAGCTCTCAAGAAACAAATGATGTGTTAAGCATCTCAAGGCCACCTGAGGAATATATGTGAATTCATTACATCATAATGTGGAAAAAATGACAAGACAATAAAATAACCAATAAGCCTTGGGTAAAGGTCATCTAGGGACAGAAAATCAGCAGCACATGAATACCTTATCTAAAGTGAAACAGTCAAAGATTCCTTCTAAATGAAAATGCTGGAAATGATGCCATTTTCTCACCCTCTAAACAAGGGATTGATGAGGGAGTAATTGGAAATTTAGAAGATTGTACATGAAAAGATAGGTCAAAGGGCTCCATGACAGAAGTTTGATGAACAAGTGATAAAACACCCAGAAGTGGGATCACCAAGTATAAAACCGACACAAAACAACAGCGGTCCAAATTTCCTTTTTCAAATTTAAGTGTTTTTGATTTTTTTTGGTGGGCTATGTCCCATCTGACATTTCCATATTTTGGAGAAAAGTGTATTCTCCAAAATATTACAGATTTGACCTTTAACCAATTCCCTCCAGTACAACTCTTTTCAGTGTGTACCTTAAACTCCCAATGGGCGTGGCTTAAGGCTTTAAAAAAATGAAGTTATCACCTTATAATTCTAACAAATACTAACAGAGTTCAAATATCAATACAATTGTGTTTGCCATTATGTATGCTTCAGGATAAAATATTCTGATACCTTTTATGCAGCATGTTTTTTGAATTATTAATGAAAATATGAACAAGCAATATTTGATGCCTAGAGTTGCAGTAGGAGGTAACTGCAGAAACACCTGGAGATGCACTCGGCTGTAATGTATACGAATCATAGAAATCGCACATTTATGATGGCTCATTAGTTTGCTAATCACAAACGACTTACAACTAATCAGGCACTCATGCCAGAGAACACTTATAGCTTTTGTGTGGAACAGAAATGTATGAATAGAGAGAGGCTAGAAAAAAAAAAAAGAAAAAAAACCTGTTCACTGAGGATGTGTATGCACTTGTGTGATCATTGGTAAAAGAGAGGAAAAACTGCTTAACAACCACTTTTTTTTTGTTAATTAATCATTTGAGCTATGAGATGAACCCAAATGCAAGCTCATGATCTTGCATTCATTTATTAAGCATTCAGAAACACACAGAATTCTGTCTCAAGAAATGGATTTAGTTTTATACATGTTTGCATGAATAAAGTCTCCAAAATGCATCTCGGATGCTATAGTTCATCTCCATATAAGTTGGCTACTGTACTCACAGCTTCAGAATAACAAGATTATTACTACTAGATATGTCAAAATAATGCAATGTGATTTGATTAACATGTTTTCTACTCTAGTTCCACTGATAAACGTATGCTTTCATTTTTGAAAGATTTCAGTAAGGTGGTTTTATTTTGCACTATTGACAGAAAACAAAGAAATGTATTGTTTATGTATTATTTAACTGTGTAGAGTGTGCCCTTCTTGCTAGGCCATAATTACATTGATACCATTGCTGTTTAGAGAGCTAACTAAATTAAAAAAAACACAATGTTTCAGCTATTGTTTATTTTGCAGCAGGTGGACACATATGGTGCCAGTAAAATAAATCACTCCCTCTGATAAATGGCTCCTTTGTCAAACCTTGGTAACTACAATAATCAGGCAGTGAACCAATATTGTGTTTGCTCTTCTGTTCCTGGTTAATGGAAGTTGGTACAAAAAGGCTAGCAGTTTAACATTAAGAACAAGGACGCTTACAATTTAAGTTTGTAATGGAAACAAAGGGCAGCTTACAATATGCTACAACTTATTTCTGCAGTCCACACAATAATACACTGAGACTATGATACAGTTGCTATGACCATTTATGTCCAACTTAAGTTATATAACCTCTGACAGTCTTCAATGAAAATTTAAATAACCAAAATTTAACAAGCATAAAATAAAAAAAAAAACTGACACATAAACAGAATTTACCTTATCTTCTTCATTGCTTTCAGGACTGGATAGCATCCACTACTCTGTCAGCCAGTTAGTTTATCTAGAATTCAAAAGTAGAGTCAAGTTGTTTTGCAGTTATCTTTCTTCACATCATGCTTCTGTCTCTTATATCCCATAATATTTTCATTACCGCTGTATCTCAGCTTTACTTGTTTCACTTATTTTCTTACTTCTTTGTTTTCAGTCATTTCACTCATTTCAATGCACAAAACTGTGTTATCCTGTTTCAGCAAAGTCTTTCCACTTTCTATTAGCCTATTCCTAATTCTTCCCTGCTAATACCCATTTCTGCAGTGGCAGACTCATGCCTTACTTTCGGGTCTGTTTTTTGCTCTAACCTGCATTTTATAAACTGCTGCTAATATTTTAAGTGTGATTCATACCTCTGCTTCACATTTTGACAGATATGTTTAATTTATAAGATGCAATCAACAGAAAAGCTGATACTAATATCTGCTTTCTGCTATTATTTGTTTGTCAAAGGTTTTAAGATTTTTTCTTTGTTGTCAGTTACTGTGGACTTCAAACTTCTTCTTTCCCCCATAGTTTCTGCTCTCCATGGAGTCACAGTATTATGAGATAGGTGCTAGATGATTCTGATCCCTCAAGAGAGGGAGACTTCCCAGCCACCTTTGCAATGAACCCAGCCAGTGACAGGTGGACAAGAACAGAGAGGGTAGGACCATGAAACTACAGTCAGCTGGGTTCTCCCATTTAATGTGCTAGGCTGATGTCATCTAAGAGGCAGTGCAATGCCTCCATAATAGAAATGCTCCCATCTATATCATGGCAAGCCTCCCTTTTGCTAGCTCACCTACTGTTGTGCAAGTTCTCATTACAGTCCTGGTATCACCACCAAACCTCGAGGTCTGATGGTATGGCTAAAGCACAATTACAAATTCTCCCCCTAAAACAGGTAAGAAGATGTCTGAGTTGCTAGCCAAACTTGCGTAACCTGGATCAAAGGGCTTTGTCTCAATTTTGTCAAAAGGTGTCAGGTTTTGAATTGGGAGGTAATTATAGCAGTCCTGCTGCCAATTTATGAAAATGAAATAAATGCACAATAAATTATTATAGATGATTTTAAACTGTGTTTCATAATTGCTAACCCAATATGTTGTAACAATACTGTTTCTGACCTATTTATTAATAGCCTTATTTTTAATTTTTAAATAATACATTGAATTTATGTTTATAAGATTTATGGATGATAATAAACTTTTTTTTATCCCTGAGTACCCCTACTTAAACCATTTCAGCATTCTATTTGCATCTCAAAGTATCTTGCATTTGTCCATAATATAGCCATTTTTAAACTATGCTGTAAAGCGGGTCTATATTACATAGCCGAAGTTCCGTAACTTTGACTACCATATGTAGGAACACATATGTCTGAAGTTACAGAACTTTGACTATGTGTAAAAAAATAATAAAACAAGGGAAAACAAAATCAAAGGTTGTATGCAGGGGAGCTCCCATACCCCCCGCTCTATAAATATACCAACTCTGAGGTCGCGCTACAGTGGAGTAAAGGGAAAATTTCCTTTACTGCACTATAACACAACCTCGGAATTGATATATTTTAAGAGTGGGGGGGGGTGCAGGTGCTGCTTACAACCCTCAGTTAGGTTCTTTTTGTTTTTATTTATTTGTCTTTTACAATTGAAGTATGACAACTTCGAACTTATAGTTTCGACCATATCATGTTCGGCGTTGTCATACTTCGACTTCGTGATATAGACCCTCCCCCGGATTCATGAAGCTCGGCACAAGGCCGGTGTAAGGCTTGCGCCAGCCGTGCAGCGTATATATGGAGTAGTAGCGCCATATGCATATTAATGAAGGCGTGCAGCCACCACAGCCACGTGCATAGGAAATGTGCCCAAGTGCATGGGGCGTACCGAAGTTGCGGAGGGAGGCGTGTCAATGTCGGCTGTCGATGAGCAACCTAAACTGCTGAATAGTATAGTCCGCCTGCAGTAATGCTCGCACCTATCAGTGTCCGTGGAGACTGAAACGTATACAAAGCATGCAAGATAGTCCCTGCGAACAGAAAATGAAGAAGCAAACACAAATGCACGATAGGGAATAACAGATCCCTACCTTTGAACAAATGACAGAAAAAACGCATGCCTGTGGTCCAACGTAGTGTTTATAGCTATACCATGTGGAAGTGAAACATATCATATGCTAGGGTGCTGCCAGGAGGTACGTCCAGCCCAATGGAGAGGGTCACCAGCTGACCCATAATGTGAGGGAGGGTACATAGCTGTGCAGATGTGTCCATAACAAAATACACAAGGAGAAATGTAGATATATGTAGTGACTGTATGTCCGAATCATATCCCACAAGGGATGTAATAGTCACATACAAAAGGTATGTCTGTATCCCACATAAATGTCATAGGGAATAGAATACACATGTAAACGAATCAGGAGCATAGAAACAGCTACAACAATAAGGACACATGTAGGCCAAAAGGAACAGTATGATCCGTACCATCAACTAAGAATACCACCTGTCCCACTGTGCGAGCGACAGTACCGCTGTGGCCAGATGTGTCCTGACACAAGCATGTAAACATGGCAAATGTGCAGAGATTATAGGACATAATTATCCCTCAGACGTCATGTAATAGTGGCATTAAACAGTTGTTCTCCACATGTATATTACAGAAATGTCATAAGAAAAATATAAGCCACTGAAATGCTACAAGACTAAAGCTTAGATATAGGCAAGAGTTGTAAGTTCGATCTGCCGAACTGACCGTGGGTATGTGTCGGTGTGGAAAATGTGTTGTGTCCACTGCAAATGTTACATTGTGGCCAATTGAAAAGGTGGAAACAGTACCGTAGACTGTGGGGAGGCATTGTCCACAACAGTCGGATATGTGGAAGGAATAGCATGGACATCGGAAAAGGTGCCATCCCCCCAATGAGTACAATAGGTCTGCAAATCCCGGGAGTCATCGGTAGAAGCCAAACTAGTATGTGACACAGCCGAACGGGTAGTACCCGGGTATACCAACTAAGTAACGAAAGTGAAGTATGGGCGTGTACCTATGTATGTGAGGTATAACACGTGGGAAGCAAACATGGCAGGGTAGTCCACACAACCATAAAGGTACCCGACACCTGTAGGGCAGTCAATGTGCTACTCTGGCCGTGTCATGGCCCAACAACAAAAGTAGTGAGCTATCGGATGTGAGTAATTTGCATGTGAGGGGTGTATGGGTAATGGTAAAACCCACAAAGGCGATACTGTGTCGTATGCAGAAAAGGTGAACCAGAGGTATAGGAGGGGGCAGCAGGTGAAGTGGACATAAACACAAACACATGGAGAAACAGCTGCAAGACAAACAGACAGGCCATAGTGTAGAACACAATCCCACAAACATATGTATCATGTAAATGTGTGATCAAAATGTAGATATGTCACCGTCACATACCCACAGGTTGGTCCTGATGGAACTGGCCATAACAAATGCAACACACCTGGCTGCATAATGGGCTACCCAGCATACCCTCCACATCACACAACCCAGCCCCATAACAGAACGTCCACCAAATCCACCCGTACGTGGCCCACTGGTCCGTCGCAGACACAGCTACACATACTGACTCCTACACATATGTAGTAGGTATTGTCACCCTAGGCAGTGTCAGGATAGCAAACCATGTATTCCCTGCATGTTAAACCCCCTGCACATTTTCATAAAGCCAAAATACATATCGATATCATTTCTGTGTGGAATGGTCCAATTTCTGGAATATCCCTTACGGGATAAGTAACCTGTGTAAATAGTAGAATGGGTATGACGACAAGATGTCCAATCCTGTACATATCTGGACACAAGTCAGAACATGAAGTACAGGTCCAAGACACTGTCCAGACCTGAGTGGTCACGCATAACCCAGTACCCAGGATAAAACACCTTCCCGTGACGCACGTGTCCCCACACAAATATGCGGGAGAATATATCGCACACTCGCATAGTGGCAAACAGCAGAAGGGTGAGGAAGACACCCGACATTAACAGGAGGACCCTGATGAAGTGTGAGGGATACCTAGTGTGTGCCGGCGTGACCGACCATACCTGACAACCTGTGTGAGCTAGATATCTGGACAGAGACGTGACTACAAGTGAGACAAAGGTACAACAGCAGGTGCAATATGCAAAGATAGCTGTTAGAAGTTATTCATGTATGTGCAGTCTGAGTACCCGGGAAGTCCACTGGGCGAAGAAGTGCCCAGTAACAGCGGAGGCCCAGGTAGAAAAGCTCCACAAGCAATACAAGGAAATAAAGGCTACATAATGTTAAAGGTAAAATACAAGAGTAAAAGGCATACAGTCAGGAAATACACATGCATAACATGTGCATAATAAGAAATGTACAACAATGACATACTGGGAGTCAAGTGAGTGTCAGCTAAGTCTGGTTAAGCTGGAGGGTAGAGAGGAGCAGGAATATGGAGAGCTCAGAGGAGTGAGATCAGGTGCAAGCAGGAATATATCCATGTGGATGGATAAACATAGATATATCATAGAATGACAGTTTGCACAATGGCATTAATGTCCGGAGTATGAAGTCTGAAACTCAACTGTCTGCCAGCACGTCCCGACATCTGTCCCTAATGCCGAGCTACTGCTGTGCCAGAACACAACAGCGTATTACAGAGGTTCGTACCATATCACTCAACTGTCCAGATATCCGCAGAATGACCAGAGTGTTGGCTCATAGTGTTGTGTGCCTCTGACAACCTGTGTCTGTCCGGTAAATAGGTGTGGATTGACGTCACGAAATAATGAGCATGAAGTATAGCACTCCACATCCCGCAGAAGAGTCATGACAATGCAAAACCTAGTATTCTATCAACGTTATAAGCTTGTAAGGAAACTAGTTAAAATGTGTCCCTCTTACTCTCCCCATCATGTAGGGTTTGTGCAGATTTGTTGCTCAAAGAGGTCGAGAGGTATGGTCCGTACATATGTACAGTAACAAGCCATGACATTTGTGTAATGTACAACTGCATACCTGTAGTCACAACATGTCCAAGAAAATAATGGGAACCCACCCACCCTCACCGTGGAGTATGGACCATAACAATCCCACCCATAATATATACATCCAACAGAATAAGCTCCTGATAGGTGCCCAAACACATGTGTCTATAAATACAGGTAAAATGTTCATAATAGGGAGATGCTCCCTGTCCACATGCTTTATCTGACATTTGAACTCGGCCAGGGAAGTTCCGTTCACCAGGCGGACAAGCCCATACCCAGATCACTACATGAACACCCTGACAATCAGAAACGTGTATGTGATACGACTATATGCCCTGGTGTTCTGCATATCCTCAGAGTGATTAACAATGCAGCTGGGGTCCACAGCAGTAGGCAATACGGAATGTGTAATATGTAGTACTGCATTTCCCACAGCAGGGGAATGGATGCCTGTGTTGTAAGTGAAGCGGTGAGGCGTATGTTGATGTAGCTAAGTACTATGGGTATGCATATCAATGAGGCAGAACAGCAACAGAATACTGTTTCCGGCATCCGTCAAACGTGAATTCAGTCCCGGTTGACCTACAACCACTGCAGATATCCCTGTAAAGTGTAATGAATGCGTTCGTGCTGTACACACAGTTAAATACGTAAAGGTGAACCGTGTGTTTCACACCAGTCCATAAACCGGACTGCAGATAAGTAAGTGTTACGGTCAGACGTATGAAAGGCCGCGCAAGCACACATTTATTAAACAGATGTAACCCACAACATGTAAATGCAAGTGCCTGCGTGTGTGATCCGCTCACAGCATAGTAAATGAATGCTGTTTCCCCCACGTTAGATATACATGGCTCAAACCTGTTAACCCCGTAAAGTATGAAACCGGACAAAGGCATGCAAACTACCAGTACAAATAGGGACAAACCCCAGATATGTGCCAGAACAAACATAGAAAGTGGATAGAATAACGGGTGTGTCAGTAGCATGGATTCTCTGAAGGGTATGCAGTCATAACCTGAACTGCTTGCCAGTATTTCCCAACGTAAGTCTTTAATGAAATGCCACTACATTGCCAGATAGACACAAGGTTATGTAAAACACAACAAAGATAAAGAGGCAACCAGCTGTACAGTCTGCGACAATCTGTACAGTGGAAAGGTATGGTATGGATATAGATATATGTGTATACACATAATCCACAGATGTAAACCAAAGCAAATTATGAAATGAGGACTGTACATGTATATATGTATACACAACAAACATATGTCCCGTAGATATGACATATGTACATAAATAGGCCATGGCATAGCTAATATGGGTAGACAAACAGACATGCACGAAAGGTGAATAAACCGCTGCTTTCCAAACCATTGGCCAGAAAGTGACAGTCCAGCAAGTTCTACACTTTAAACATGCATATAGGTGTCCATTGCAGGACCCCAAAAATTGATCCATATGTAGTGTCAACCGGCATTGACGCAAAATAAGTGACCTCAGCAAATACGATATAGCTGTACATGCAACAGTAGCAGGTGCAAGGGTAATGACACATGTGTCGATAGAATGTATGACGTACGAACTGATATCCGGAGAGTGGGGAGTGCATATAAGTGTCTCCACACTTTAGTACCGCTCACATTAAACATGTGTAATGGGTACTGTGGAGGGGTGTCAGGTATGGGAATCATGGGTATGCAGAAATGGGCCTAGGTGTTGTTTGGCAGAGATTTATTAGGCCCGCCCTGTGGGAGTGATGTGGGTATAGCACACACCTATATTCTCATTAATGGGCCAAACCATCCACTGGATCTTGTGTAAACCATTGTGGGAATATGTAGGGCCCTATATCAGTGTCATGTAGGCGATTATCATGGATGGACATGCGTACGACCAAGATGGTAACCATACCTGGCAAACTGTCAGAATAAGACAGCTGCACTAAGGCATAGTACATGAAATACAAATAGGGGCTATATTAGATATACCCCAGACAAAGTCAGAACGTTGATAGAATACTGGCGTAGCCAGGAATACGAATGTTATGAGTGTTACTAATCATGACATAGAAATGTCAGTCACTATTATCTAACCACACAGTTCGTAATGCCTTGCCAGTAATTTACCAGAAAGGCACATTACTATGACAAATGTAACAAGAGCAAAGGTCAAACATCAGGGCGTTTACCCATAATGTGTACAGGATAGGGGTATGAAGGTAACCTGTCCAAAATACATGTACAGAACTAGTGATACTAGGTGGACAGGTACAAGTCATACGCATGTACTCCGACAAATGTGAATGACAACGTATGCCCTGTGAAAGTCAATGTGGAAGGTTAATAGACTCAAAAGAAATGTGTCCCTCAGGGTGTCATGCAGTGTCACCGTTACAATGTCCAGTCCCCCATACTCGTACGTGAGCTCTGCCACTGATGGAAAGTGCAAATACCGGCGTACACATACGGTACATGATAGACTAATTAGTGTGGATAAGCAGCTGTTGGCCTGTGTGAGGAATACAACCCTCTGGGTGGGTGTGTCCTGCAATATAAATGTAATGGCATGTGGCCTGTGATGCCGCCATACAGTGTGTGTATTGGTGTCAGAAAGTTGATATCTTGTATCAGACACATACTCGGCAACTGTACAGATTTACGCAGAATGTGCAGAGGTCTGCCTCATATGTTTGGTATGTTCCACATAAAATCAGTACCATTCTGGCAAATTCCTGAGAACTGAAGTCATGAAATAATGACAAACATGTGAATTTAAGACACCAAATCCATCAGAAAAGTCATACTAATGCAAAACCTATTATTGTGTCAACTATCTACGTTTGTAAGAGCAATATGTAAATACTGCCCCTATGTGTCCCACTATCAGTTAAGGCTTTGTCCAGATGTTTGCTCTAGGAAGTGGAGTGGTATGATCAGAAACAGATACATGTGTGAGGAAACAGCATTATCGACTGCAAGATAACGCAGGAGGTATGAAAAGTGCTGCAGTAGGACGTTCAGTACTGTCCGCAGGTATGTGCTGACATGTCAAATGACACAGCAGTCTACATGAAGTACCTATAGGGCTGTCACCTTTACAAATGATGACAGTGGGACATACCCACAGCCATGCACACAGCACAAATAGACATACACACAGCAAAACTATGCCATGATACATGAAGCCTCAGGCGTGTACGAGTAGAGTGAGAGTACAGCAAGGATAGATGTCTGCCAAGCAATACAGCAGATGCCTGTAAGGGTGTGTAACACCAGCCATAACACGAACGTTGCACGGACAATGTTGGGATTTGCAACATACCCCATTGGTATGTGAAAGCTATGCAAATATGCGATACATGAAACAGTCAGCTGTCCATGCAAGAGCAGAGTTATGGGCAGAAAAAAAAAAAAAAAAATATATATATATATATATATATATATATATATATATAGAAAGAGAGAGAGAGAGAGAGATACAGACATACACACACAGACACACACGTGGCAGGGTTGTGAGAAGAACATGAACGCAACCACTGTACCACACAACAGCATTACGCAGTGACAGAACGTGCAACCGTGAGTAGTAGATCACGGAAATCACACAGGCATATGTCTAGCCTGTAGACAACGGCATCAAAGGCAAAGACGCTGCACAGATGTTATGGTGAGTGAATACTGTAAAAGCAATGTACTGTTGTCATGCAGCTTGAAACACACACACACACTTGGCAAGGCTGGGAATTGAACTTACACCTAACTACCCTATCACACTACAGCATGACACATTTACAGAACACACTACCGAGATTACTAAACACAGCAGACCCACAGGCATTCTTCTAGGTGAGTGTCAACATCTGCAAAGGCAAAGACGTCAGCAGGCTATATCTGTGGTGCGAAGCGTCAAAAAGCATAACCTGAGTCCCCAGGTGGACGGGAACATGCGCACACACACACTTGGCAGGGCTGGGAATCGAACTTACACCTAACTACCCTATCACACTACAGCATGACGCATTTACAGAATGCACTACCGAGATTACTAAACACAGCAGACCCACAGGCATTCTTCTAGGTGCGTGTCAACATCCGCAAAGGCAAAGACGTCAGCAGGATATATCTGTGGTGCGAAGCATCTAAAAGCATAACCTGAGTCCCCAGCCGGACGGGAGCATGCGCACACACACACACACACACACACACACACACACACACACACACACACACACACACTTGGCAGGGCTGGGAATCGAACTTACACCTAACTACCCTATCACACTACAGCATGACGCATTTACAGAATGCGCTACCGAGATTATTAAACACAGCAGACCCACAGGCATTCTTCTAGGTGCGTGTCAACATCCACAAAGGCAAAGACGTCAGCAGGATATATCTGTGGTGTGAAGCATCTAAAAGCATAACCTGAGTCCCCAGGTGGACGGGAGCATGCGCACACACACACACACACACACTTGGCAGGGCTGGGAATCAAACTTACACCTAACTACCCTATCACACTACAGCATGACGCATTTACAGAACGTGCTACTGAGATTACTAAACACAGCAGTCCCACAGGCATTCTTCTAGGCACGTGTCAACATCCGCAAATGCCAGGACGCCAGCAGGGATTGTATAGAGAGTGTACGATCAGACATAGTACTGTCCCACGGTAGACGTATACAACCACACGGCAGTGGTGTACTCGGGGCAACTATACATGTATGGAGCACTACAACAACAATACATAGACACAGTACGCACCACAGACAGTACACCCTTCCAGATAGTCACCCAGTGTGTACTCGGTAGGCATCCATCCTGATGTTGAAGATGGACATCCGTTGCCTGGATGACCACCATGGCAATACAGTATGTCAACGGCCATGCCCATGCACACAAGGTGTCACTGGCCATGGCCACACACCTGGTAATATACGTCAGTTCGGACTGTACTGTGTGTCGATCTACACAATGGCGTACTGGGCATGCTCACACACTTAGCTGTTGCAAAGGGCCGTCTTGCATGCAGATGGAGTGTAAACACGGAAGGTCTCAGTTTGGACTGTACCGTGTGTCCATCTACACAACTGCGTACATGAACTGTACTGTGTGTCCATCTACACAACAGCATACTGGGCATGCTCACACACTTAGCTGTTGCAAAGGGCCGTCTTGCATGCAGATGGAGTGTAAACACAGAAGGTCTCAGTTTGGACTGTACCGTGTGTCCATCTACACAACTGCGTACATGGACTGTACTGTGTGTCCATTTACACAACAGCATACTGGGCATGCTCACACACTTAGCTGTTGCAAAGGGTCGTCTTGCATGCAGATGGAGTGTAAACACGGAAGATCTCAGTTTGGACTGTATCGTGTGTCCATCTACACAACTGCGTACATGGACTGTACTGTGTGTCCATCTACACAACAGCATACTGGGCATGCTCACACACTTAGCTGTTGCAAAGGCCTGTTGTGCATGCAGATGGAGTGTACACACAGAAGGGCACAGTACAGAAGGGCACAGTAAGGTATAACTGTCCTCACAAACAGGGCGGTCACACAGGCAGTGACTTGTACACATACAGCTGCCATCACAGCTGTCACTGGTGCAGGTCACACACGTACACACTGCAGTGTACACTGTAGCTGTCAAGTCATCACCATGTCGTCGGTGCAGCACTACACAGCCTTACAGTACCATAACACCATGTGACACATGACCACTGGGCTGTACAGAGGTGTACACCAGCTGTGCAGAGTACACATGTACCAACAGGGATCCAACAGGTGTTATGCATTGCAATGATACCAGTATACATGAACAGGTCAGCTCAAGACATACCACGGCCCTTACACAGCTGTGACACATGACTGTTGCTGTACACCAATGAACACACGTCTGGATATGTCATACATGTGATTGTGTGGATGTGTGCATGGACCTCGTGCATAACAGTGGCCTAATCAATGCTACACACGCAAATGGAAGGTGGGTCCATGTCTGTTGAATGCTCACACTACATGGGGTAGCAATGTTGACTGGGACACATACCCTTGTACTGGTCACCTGTGACACCCGTGATATCATACCACAGTCCATGTGTTATGTATGTCAACACACATGTCCAACAATAGCAATGCACACAAACATGGCAACAGGAGACACATGTGACATCTGTACTGTGCATGCAGCAACCATGCATGTGCAGTGGCCGATGTCCGTAACATAGTTGCACTTAACTACGACATGCAGTCGCAATGCAGACCCATCATTGACACCTGTATACGGTAACATACAAACAGCACGTATGGAGGGATGTGTGTACATAAAGTGGTGAACCACCTGTGTAGATGTATGTGTGCAGGGGGTGGCTCACAGTTGTGTCACACACCATCCTATCATGCCATGTGCAAACAGTACGCTATGTCGCTGTTACGTGATGGAGCTGACATAATGCATACACAGTGGTCAGGTGTTACCAACTATATGTCACATGGCACCTGTAACACCTACAACCTCCCGTGTGCATATAGCAGCACATTTGCCAGATATAGCGTTGGTATACATAATGCAATCAATATCGCTGCATGTCTATCAAACATGTCATCATATGGCAGGTGTATCATTCCCAGCACTGCCATGTGTGTCCGAATGTGTGACCAGAGATGCCACATATCACGGGGAATATGTCCCAGTTGTTACACATCCCTGTACACCGTTGTAGAGGTCTGTACATACGTCAGTGTGGGAAGCATGACGTCGGCCGGTGTGGTGCATCACACACATCGGCTGTCCGTATACACATGTGTGGTTACCACAGTGTGTGTGTGTCTGTATGTATGTCTGGTGCTTGGTGTGAGGGTGTATGCTAATATACAGTGTGAAATGATCACTAACCCCACGTGGTGACTAACCCGTAATGGTGATGCAGTGCACTACCCTGTTGATGCCATAGGTCCCAGCCATACTGGCTACCTGCGCATGTTCCTTCTCTGTGACACGTCATGTGGGTGCATAGTACTGTGAGGGTGATGACCACATAGGCAAGGGTCCCCACCTGAACACTATGGGGTGTGCGTTATAGTGGTGTACACCCCGTGAATGTGGCCATGTTCCCGTACTGTTACAGGGTCCTACTGCTGCACAGTGTGGCCTCCAGCTACCAAGTGACACCTCACATCATCATTGGCCAGACCGCTGTGTACTATCCCTGCACCATGTCACCAAACCTGTAATGTGTCCTGCTATGTATGTCAGGTCTCTGTCCAGTGTAGCTTGTGGCACTGACCACTTGCGTCAGGTGCAGTATATGTGCGGACATCTGTGTTATGTTGGTGTTTCCAACAGTCAGGTTGAGAGTACATGTAGCATGCTGATATTGCCAGACGTACCTGTGAGTAATCCACAGTTACACGTGGGGGACTACAAACACTACTACCTGTAGGCACATGCAAGTGCACCATAGGAAGGAACCAGGGTATCACAACCAACATGGTGCTACGGATGTAACCGAGACACATACCGTGAACACATCACAATGCATGCTGCACCTGCACTACATGGTATGACCGGTGCATGTTGACAGTACACAACCTATGTCACATACACATCTCTCAGTATTCACACACAACCACTGCAACATACACATCCCTCACTATGCATACACAGGTAATATTACATACACCTCTCACTATTCTGTTCACCCTGTGCATCAGAATATTTGTGCATAACCCTGCACCGATGGTGTGGATGACAGGGATGTGGCACAGGCTTCATCATATGCACAGGGTGATATGTTTGCCAGGGGCATAGGCTGCACCAATGGATAACATCATGTGTGTGTGTAAGGGCCGGTGAGTTGATTGGACATGTCTGTTCAGTATGCATGTGGATGTTGTGGAGCCCTACAGTTGTGTTTGCTGTGTGCGTGTATGTGTGTACACAGTTCTGCCATTTGTGAGGCCTACACGGGGTATAATTGACAGCCCCAGATTGTACAGACCAGGTTGTACAGCTCACTGTGTCCGTCCATGGCCATGTGACCTGTGCCTGCCTGGGGTTGCACGGGCACTACCAGGTGGAGGTACAGAGTGGCTACTGTCCGTTGACAGATGTCCGCTGGAACCGTGTCCCCACTGAGAACATCCAGGGCCATGTCCACGTGGCCTGCTGTGTCCTGGTGTTGACAGCGCAGCACCAGCTGCACTGTTACTGCTACCGGCACTATGGGAGTGGGCATGTGAGGTGGCACGCTCACGTCGACCTACACTAAGTGGTGTTGGTGGCCTACGTCCACATGGCCTACGCCTCACTCCTACCAGATGTTCCAGCACAGACAGCTCCCGCTCGTGGATTGCCATGCCTTGGTCAAGGATTCTGACCATTTCACCCAATCGCCTATCCAGAACATCAGCAATCTGCTGTTGAGCATTTGCCAATGCCTGGATGTTGTCATTTAGGGTATGGATAGCAGCCCTCTGCAGCCTCTGCCCTTCTCTGTTCTGCCATTCAGCACGTGCCTGTGCCGCCATTACAGTCTGGAACATGCGTCTGGTGATACCAGCTGCTGCGCTCTGTCCTGCAGGTGCATGTCTGCCAGAGGTCATCCTACGAGCAGCACCGGACACATGCCTGTGTGGCACATCTGCAGTCATTACACTGACACCATGGTGTGTAGACACACCTTCTGTAGCCACCACACATTCCTGTTCCACGCTAACAGACGCTGACTGTCCTTCCTCTATTGCCACTGGTGATGCGGTATGTGTTGGCAGCAGAACTGTGTGTGGGGAAGAGGGGGACATAGCTGGGATGGTAACCATTGGCACAGATTCAGCCCCTGACAACCCTGCCTGTACCTCATGCATATGTTCATCACCGCTAGTATCTGTGGGGACACTAACATCAGATGGACCACACAAGGGTAACGCACCTACATCACCTGTGAATGCAAAGAAATACTGTAAAGTACAATAGACACACAGACACACAGACACACAGAAACACAGACACACAGACACACAGACACACAGACATACACACACACAGACACACACACACAGACACACACACACACACACACACAGACACACACACACAGACACACACACAGACACACTCGCACACAAACACAGACACACACACACACACACACACACACACACACACAGACACACACAGACACACCATGCATGTGATTTGTCAGATGGCATGCAGCATGCCTGTGATACAGCAGAGGGCATAAGGCTCAGACATTAATAGTGTTAGTAAGCATACCTCCCTGGAGTGCACACTACAGCAAGCAGGTGTCATATCAGTAGCCATGCAGTTCACACAATCATGGTAGTATGCATGCATCCCCGTGATACACCATGTGGCCCAGAACAGGATGACAGTACACATGGCTGACATGACCTTGACATGTAATCTGCTGACATGTGCATTAACATGCATACATGTCTGACACAATGGTGTCCTGACACATGTACAGCATCATAATGGGCTTCACATTGCAGTGTTGTGTGTATGCCCTACAGATAGAATGCATGTTTAGCAAATGTGCATGAGCATGGGAGGGTAGTGTGAGCCGTCTACATTGCTATACAGTGTGAAGTACAGACACTGTGCCATTGCATGGCATCATGAGGCATCTATGTTGCTGTAGAATGCATAATATGTACACATTGCATAGCCATAACTGCAACACAGTCGTGATGTTCAACAGATCGTATATGGTAGACTTCAGTGACACCTCCAGTAGCTGTGCACAGGCTTTTAGGATGTCCAGTGTACCACATCAACTGTATAATCGGTCAACTAAGGCTATAATTGGACCATGTGTGGACAATGTGCAACAGGGTGTATACACATCACATGTACTGTGTGGCTACATGTCTCTGGCCATCCCCCATGGCCATGTGTGCACATGTTTTGGCCAAATGTGTGTGATGGCCACCTGTCTCACATGTCTGTGTTGTCCCATATGACATACACCCATAGATGTCAGATATGTCACAATCCACAGGGCTATGCAGATAACGGGTTGTATGTTTGGTATGCGGGGTATTGGTCATGCGATAGTGTGACAGTATTGCGGACAGAACACTACGTGTCTGGGACATGTCAGGTGGCACATCACAATGTGTGCACCCAATGCAGGGGCATATGACACAATGGTGACACCTGTGGGCTGCCCATATCACAGCTCACTGTGTGGTACTGTGTGCATACCACACATGTTGTTCCAATGCATACTACATATGCCTCCATTGTAGAACACCTCCACCGTTGTATGCACAGCTGACCACACATGTCGCAATGACAAGTACTGTGGTTTCAAGTCGGTGTATCATTTCATTTGTATATATTGCACATGGGTGGCCTGTGTGAATGATGGGTGATGCAACCTGCATATCATGACTGGAACAAACATCAGGTGTGCAAGTGTTAACTGGCCACATGGCAAATAGATCTACACTGTAACATGCCTGATACTGATGATAGTCTCACCTGCAACGGACTCATGTCTGTGCGGCACGCCAGAGGTACCTGTATAGGGGTGACACAGCAGTATGAACATTATCCATGACTGTATGACAGCCACAGGTTGCACTGTGCATGTGATCACATTCACCTGTGTAATAGCATATAGTATGCACATGTGTGCATACACAGCGTAGCATACTGTAGTATGCAGCATGTGTGTCCACATACCTTGCATATGTTGTTACTTTACATAATGTACAGTGACACATGCAACTAAATGGGATATAATAGCCATATGTGCAGTACTGACTTACCAGGCAACTCCAGGCTCATTGGTTGGGAGACACCCACATCCACAATGGCAGCTAGTGTTTGTGGATGCTGTTTCGTGGGTGTCCCCAGACTGGCCAGTAGCTCCTCGGTGTGTGTGAGTGGGGGCTGGGTTGGTGGCCCACCACCTGTTCCACCTTGTTCCCTGGCGATTGCTGTGGCACGCTGTTTTGCATGTCGTATCAAGTCCATGCAGTGTCTGCGCACCTGCTGGTAGGTGCGGTTATGGCCACCCACATCGTTCACCCTCCTGCGTAGATCCTGCCACAGGTCATTCCGCTGCTGGGCATGCTGTGGCACATGGCTGAACAACAAGTCATAGTTGTCATGGAGCTGTGGGATGAGGACATCATCCTCCTGGCGGCTGTATGCTGGGAGGTGTGTGCGGGGCATTATCTGTAAGACATAATGATGGTGACAGGTCACAGTTTCAGAGATGTACAGAAATACTGCTGCACATACATTTCTATGACATCTACTACATCTGCACAGTTATCTTTGCAAAGCATCATGACACTGACACGACTGACGTGTTTGTGTCACACACATGTCACACCCATTATGCATTGGATATCATCACCATATATGTGTGTCACCTCATTACAGTGTTCATACTCCATGTAAATGCTGTCTTGCTGTGGGCATGTCTATTTGCCTGCACTTGTGTCCTTACCTATCTGCACATGCCTGGATGTGTCCACGGTAATGCTGTTGACCTGGATGCTGTGTATATGTCACATATCAACACAGACACAGCCGTAATGGACTTGAGCAGTGACAATGCACACATACGCATGGACACCTGTACATGCATGTGTTTTGCCATATACATCTACACAGCACTGTACAACTGTTCAACATCCTGCCACGGATCGCCTGTATTGCACATGTGATAGACATGGGACAATGGCTAGTCAGACGACATTCGCAGGGATGGTTATCAACCATAACATGCGCGGGCACGGTTTCCAAGCTGTAACAGACAGCCATTATGCCACCGCAAGGTACATCAGTGCCACATTACTGATCCAGTCAGTTGATAGTACATCTACCATGCGGCCATCACACCATGTATGACTGGGATGACATGTGCAGCTTTGATGGACAGGGTTGCATGGTATGGCGGGAGTATGTCACATATATGGCACAGGGATCTGTCCAGCCTGTGGCGATCCTAGTATTAGGACAGTGGCTGTCCATGACATATGTCTTATAGATCAGGATATGGACATGTAGCATGTCCATCATCATGGTGTAGCAAATGTCTTTCTGCAAGGTAGACAGCATGCTGCATAGTGGAGGTGAGGTTTGTGAAGGCTGGTATCGCACATCCATGCATAGCCATTACCCCTTAAAGGTGGTATGTGATCCAATATTGGTCACCACAGTGCTGTATATGCCTGTCCAGTGATCTCCGTGCTCATGGATGGCACCCTGACATGACATGGGTACCTCATATGACTACCTAAGGGGCCTGGAGACGTCACCATGTCGGGGGGTGCACTGCACAGCACCATCCCTTACACAGTGTCCATAATGTTGACCACAGCCTAGGTAGTAGTTTATGGGTACAGGGATGTTCACCTAGCGGTGACAATGCTGGTATCATCCATCAGACTGTGCACATATGTCACACACCTCACCCACACAGCCCATTCTGTATGTTGTTCACAACACAGACACAGCTATACTGATAGGTCATGGCCATTCACAGCCTTACATACACAGATGCCTAACATTTGTCTGTGTGGTATGGGCTACAATGAGGGTGGGGTACAACACATTAACCCTGTTCTACTGTAGCTGGCACTGGTGTGATGTGCACATGTCACTCTTGCACCTTTTGTAGTTGTGAGTCTGTCAACAGGCCACTGGTGGAACACTCCTGTGACATACAAAGGTATTTGTAATCAAACACCCGTGCTGTCTTGTACATCTGTACTGCTAACATGCACAGTGATAATGGTTCATGGACATGCACACTATACTCAGCAGGGTTATAGTGCGGTGCCACCCAAAATGACTGTCATCACCACTTGTGGGTTGATATTATCCAACACCCTATCTGTATTGTATGGTCATGCTAGGCACTTGTTCAGAACTTGTGAGCATGTCATGAGCTACTGATTACTATAGCACCCATTCCACACCATTTCCCACAGGTACATTGGCTGTCCTACACTTCCCAGCTTGCTTATGATACAACAGCTGTTGTACACACGTAACGCACATATCCTGTGGGACATGGTTGTATATACAGGTATGTCCAACTGTCACGTACCAGTGCTACTGCCTGTCTATATGAGGGATATGTCGTACATGTGGCAATAGAGCAATTGTCTCATGTACACATTCAATGCTCCCCTCCCAACATACGACACTACAACCTGTGGGGGATGCACTTCTGCAGCCGTGCTGGGGGCATAGCTCTCAAGTGTACCTCATTACGAGGAACGTACCTCATTTGGGGTCTTAAAAGGTGCATGTTCCTCAAGGTTCCACATTGAAAGGGTCTGTCACACATTCATTGTTGGAAATTGTTTACCTGCTAGCCATGGCTAAATAGATGGGAATCATATTAATTCATTAGAATATCTTTTTTATACGTAAACCCAGCCTATTTTAGCCATCATATACCCTTCCTAGTTGAAGCTGTTAGTAAGCCAATTGTAAGTGTTCCACGTTTTGCCCATTTGTCACACATTATGAGGGCTAATGTTCCTCATTTTGGGGACAGGAGGTTGACAGCTATGGCTGGGGGTAATGCTGTCACTAACCCTGACTGCACCTGACAGTCATTGGGGGATGTGTAACATTCGCAACACACCCCACCCATCACATAGTCTCACATGATCTACACCACTGGCCACACCTAAGAGGACAACTTGTGCAGTACGTCTCCATACTCAGTGTAGACACCAGAGGTAGCCCCCATCATGGAAGACAAAATCACCAACTTATAGCCCACAGACTCATGTGTGCCCATCACATACAGCCAATAGGGAGTTATAACATTCACAACACACCAGTCATAGGTGACTCTGTAGGGAGTCACACTGCAGTTTCACACAGCAGGCTACACAAGGAGATAGTCACTTACATCTTGCTGTCGGGTAACTGCTTCTGCAACATAACCTATGCACCCATGCCACACCTCACCAGGTACGATGTGACTGTCATTCTCCATGTTAGTGTGACTGCCCTGTGATGCCACATCACAGACTACGTGTACAGGGACATGCAATAGCTCACCAGTCTTATAGTCCTGCGGGTGTGGGCCAAGTCCTGGGGAGCATTTTGCATTCGTCCGGACACGATACCACTGTACAATGACTGACTGTGTCACTTCAACAGTTGCCTATGCTCCTATTGTCATTCCACAGGCATCTGGTATCTGTCCGCTTTGACTGACCTGGTCAAACACAATGCTGTGGCACAGATGACTTGCACCTGTCAGCCCTGGGAGTACAGCTCACATGTAAGGCTCTTGCTGCTTCTATACTGCCTGTCTTGCACAGTTTCCAATAACTGTCACCGGCAGAACGGCAACTGGCAAGCACGACATGGGGTCATGTGACACAATGCTTGCATCTTCCTCTGTGACACGCAGGCAAGGCACACCTTATAATGCACCACTCAAACATCTCTGCAGTGACTGGGACCTGCCTCTAGGCTCTGCAGAGCACACCTGGAATGACAGGTTATAGACAGACCATACCTTTCAGGCACATACCTGGACCGGCACACCCACAGCTGAGGGGTTCCCATATCCCACTATGTTGTGCACACATCCTGGCTAGTTACTTAGCACAATGCATCAGAGGTGCTCCACGTGCAACTAACTGTGTCTGGGACTGCTATACACATTGTAACAACCTACAGGGTCAACATCATACCCCACGGTTAACATACCTTATTTGTTGGTATATTGGACAGTGGGCCTCAGACAGCTACTACTGATGTGTGACTGACACTACCCCACACTTAACTGGGATAGCCACTCATGTACCAACACATCCATGAGTCATAACCTCTGCTCTGCTGGATCAACCCATACACACCACCTCCAAGACCTACATTAACCTTGATATGAACACTACCACCATGTGACTGGTGTTACACACCTGGGGTTATCCCCTCATTGGTGGATTCCGAACACAAGCTAATCAACCTTGTTAGACACATCCTGGCACCACACCCATCACAGCATACACAGTACATGAATACTACAACACCTACTACAGACGTCTGCTGACAGCGGTTGTTAAAGTCATGACACCCGTGCAGGTGGACAATGTGCATACAAATGCTGACACATACCCCAGTGCACTTCATTAGCATGTACACAACTGCATTTATCATGCTATTCCACACAGAGCCATGATGGTACACACCAGATAACAGACGCCACTCTGGTGGTCATGTTCCATGGACATATGATGTACAACAACAGGTGTAGGCTGTTGCACAGTGGTGTACATTCCCATGGGTGGGGTGGCTCACTGGTCAGCCATGGTAGGGCCACAGGGTCCCTCATCACATACTCCAAGACTAGCTACGTGAACATGACTGCGACACATTCTGGGGTGTACCACCAGGCATTATGGTGGTATGTCAGTAGTCGATGGCAACACCCACATATGCTGTCACATACCACAGTCACTCAGGAACATTACAGACCCAGGAGATGTTGGCAACATGCTGGAGGATGGATTCAATGCTAACATTACACCCTCTCACTCACTACAGGGCCACAATCCATACAGGAACATTGTGGTGTCCCTGTGGTCACACCTACACAGTACTGACCTGCACTCTATATGTCCTGGGACACTGGCCCCATGTCACCTTCCAACGTCCCAGGCTGTGATGTCCACCAACCTCTGAATGACGTCTCCCCACTAGGCCACCATATTCAGTAATAGCCTTGTTTCAGACATTGTAGCCCCTGAATGGCACACAGCAGCATTTATCACACTACACACAGGTGGCTCCACAATGCACGAGTGGGACTATAGTCCTACACACCTGCCTGGACTGTTCTGCATGATTATGGGGCACATCATGAAGGACGTCATTCACAGAGACATTGTTGGGCTCCCGTCCTTTGCTGCCACCCGGGTTGGGCTTGTTAGGGCCAGAGCATGGCCCCTACACATGGTGGACTCCTTTCATACAGTTACCAGGGCAGTTGCTGATGGTACGGGAGTCCACACATCCTACAATGTCCTCTCATTGCCTTTCAGTACCATTCTCCATTCTGGTATTGACAACATACACATCCACCTGCACATCGTACCCTATGTCTCAGGATGTTATGCAATGTGGCTCATGGACAGGACACACACAGTGAGGCCAGCATACCATAGTACCTACTACATGTCAGGTACATTTGGCATACCACAGTCCTCAGTCCTAGGGCCCCTCATGTTCAGTATATGCTTCCCTGCAGTACAGGCTAGCACAGGGGACTTTCCCTGCCTAGCTTTCAAACCCCTGCATACAAAGCACCATGATTGCTCCACCAGCTGATACTGACTCCATCCATACGGGTGTCGCTGTGACAGATACATGATATGACTATCATGGCATCAAGCTGCATGACACAAGGTGCATGAACATCACCTTTGCATTACACCATTCACCCACTGACTATCACATGGGTGGTAGTCCCCTACATACATATCACATTGTACATGTTTGCAGTACACACATATGTCGCACCCACTTCTGTGGTTACCGTATTGCCACTGTGGCATGGATATCATTCTACGTGGCCACACCTATCTGTACTGGGTGTGTAGCTGGTACATAGGCACCCATTGTACCTCTGAACTCAAGACATCTACACACATTCAAGGGTACACCACCCCATTTAGGGTGTACCTTACACAACAGCTACAGCTTTACATACCACAACATTAACACGCCATGACGTTTACTGAGCTCCAACAGTTTCAGTATGCAGCTGCACTACGGACACCACATCTGTACACATTTGCATACTACATACTCAGGGGTGACTTCTGCTGATCAGACAGGGCCCATGTCCACAACATTATTAATGGATATACTCCTCATACGTGACGTAAGCAAAAGCCACTGTGAGCAACATGCTCATGGATATGTGCACACACGCCACAATGAGTGGGATGTGCTTAAGGGTTACATTCCCAAACCGGACACTCACCATGCTTTGGAACATAAGTCCTATGTACATCACGCAGGGACACTCAGTAGCACTGTTCATGTGATACCTCCCTTGGTGGTTGGGAGACACATGTAGGCCTGGGATCACTGCAGTGGCTGTACTGTGCAGAGGTGCAGGTGACACATGGCTCTGCTGTTCACAGGACACTACCCTAGAGAGGTGCCACTAGTGTGAACACTGTAGTTGTGCTTACACATGGACTTGCCAGACTGCATAGTACCCCACTATGCACCTGTGAAGCTATTACATGTCCTTTGTGCATGGCTACTTGGTAGCCCTTCCATTTAGATTAGCTATCATGCTATTACAATGTCCCATGCCTACAAGCCATATGTATCCTGTTATTGTACATGCCGATAGACGATACCTGTGGTATGCATGATATGCCTGTTATGCTGTGTAGAATATCTGTCATATCTACCAACAATACTATACATTACACATATTTCACATAGTATCCCATAATGCAAAGCATACTTGCAAAGTGGGACCACCTTAGATATGTCATTAACGTTATATGCCCATACACATGCGTGCTGTGACAGTATATCAACATATACTATTCCCTGCTATGGCACGTCCTTGTTGGACATACCCTACCACTGACGGGTTGTATGGAATTGTTCTGTTTGACGCCCTTATGTGGCATCCCTTGTGGTGTCTGTGCTGTGTACCTTATGTCCCACTGCTGGACGCACAGTTTCTACAAGCGTTAGTATGCTCAGCAAGACATCACTACATAAATACCTTTCCCCACTTTATGCATTGTGGACACGTTTAATTAATGCAAACCAGGCTATACATACAGTAAAACTAATTAATACAGATCATGCTATACATAACCTTACATATCGGGTGTTCTACATACCTTGTTATCGTTATGGCATTTCATTTCTATCTCTCTCACAGTGTTTCAACTGGTGTTTGGTATGAGCATACAGTTTGAATGTCTGGCAAGTCATCCTTATATACGTCGATACCTGTAACATGTGGATTCATCCCGCCAACTGGAGTTCCTGAGTGACTAATTACTTGCATATCAGCTGTGCAGCTACTCCATTCACCAATTACGCGGCAACAGTGGGGTATAATTGAATTCTCCACTTGGGCGTTGCCTATTTGCCCTACCTTGGGAGACGGTCTGTATTGTGTTTTGTTATGTGTAATTGCAACTGCTATGCATGGAGACAAGTATACTTTGGATTCATGTCCCCTGTGGATTGTGTGTGACAGGTAGAGTATTTGGTTCAACATGTGGGTGTACCTGTCATCCCAACATCTGATAACGGAGTATTGCAAACAAAACCTGTAACATGGCTGTTTGTTCCATTATACAACGCCTGCAATTTTGCATGATGCCTTTAATTGTGTCTCTCACGGTATGTTGAGAGTTCTGCAGATGTAATTGACTGACTGGATGTTTGTGCTGCTATTACAGTCTGTATTGCTTTAGTTTTTAGTGTTGAGGATGTCGGTGGGTGTACATAGCATATGCAGGTTTGTGGGCCTTGCATTTCTACATAATCCGTATATATGTGTGGGCTCCATCCCAAATTAGAGAGCTAACAGTTAGTAGACTTATGTTACAGGATTGTACGTTGGGCCATTGTTAATTGGTTTCTATATCTTCTGCAGGTGAGCTTGCTACTTGTATACCTCCGAATTGCAGCGATATATCAAGGGATATGTGTAAGTGACAGCTATCCCTTGTATTTCTGTCCCAGATATTTGCAGTCATTGTGGTTGTGTTGGTAACAGAGCCTGTTTGCCATGGGTTGCCACTTTTTCATATGGTCATTGTTGGATACTTGCGGGACACACAGCGGTGTTTACAGGCCAACACGTAGCCACGGTCAGTACACAGGTTAGCACATACTTTTATCCTCAATACATACCTATTGTTGTGGGACTTTGGCTACTTATCATATTGCATGTAACATTTACGTTTCTTACATACAGGCATAACTATTAAATACGACTATTACATTATATATGGGACATATTAATGTCCTACCATCTCGGACATTTGCCCTTTGTACTGTTTTATGTCAGGACACACCTGCCCAGGGGGGGCTGTCCCTCCTACTGTGGGACAGGTAGTAACCATATGCCTACGGCTAGCTATACCCACACCTACAGTACTGATCTGCCTCTGACTTGGCACTAACAAACACATGTTGCAGACACACACACACATTACAGTCACATGGAGAAGCACACGGCACCCTCAACGACACTTACACAGACTACGCACTCACAAACACAGTTGAACACAGTACCTACGTGGACCGCAACACCGGCAGCAGTGACTAAATGTCCTTCATATCATCATACTATTACTGGCTTTACTGTTCTGGTACTGTGTTCTATCGGTCTTTCAGCCTCGTGGTTACGCATGTCGGTATGTTACACATTCCATAGTTGGCGGTATCCTATTTATTTGTACCTCCAAGGTGTTATGAATGTCGTTGAACTATCTATTATATTTGCAGATATCGCTGAATCCATCTATATCAACATATATCACTCTATTGCCCTTTCTATCTGTATTATATATATATACATATGTGTGTATATATATATATATATATATATATATATATATATATATATATATATATATATATATATATATCTGGCTGGGAACGTGACAGGCACACAGCACCACCATATGCTGTAAGGCTCATGTACTGTTCAGGTGTTGGCATTCCGTGTTCCACTAGCTGTTGTGTTTACAATGTTTGAGGGCTGCCTATGTAGGAGTCACACATTGGGCCACCTATACATTACAATTTACAGGTGGTCATGTTTGTGTGCCATCCATTTTACTGTGTGTGCAGGTGGAGAGGTGTCAGTCCCAGAGGGGCCTACACTGTCAGAGTATGTGCTATCGTTCCCTCTTTGCCAAGGCATAGGCATATTGGGCATGCCTCCATCTGCCTACTGGGGCTGGCACAGTGTGTTCATGGTCTGAATCCCTCTGTGCCTGTAATGGCCTTGGCAATTGCGGTGGGCTATGAGGGCCTTCACCATTTTGTCCCTGCTGCAGCAGCTTCACAGGATCATATTATGTAGCATGGCACATACTATGATGATGTGGGTACACGTGCCTGGAGAGTACTGCAAGGCTCCACCAGATGTATCCAAGCACCGGAACCGTGATTTCAGCACCTGGACACACGCCTATGATGATTCTGGTTTGTGCGTGTGCCTCATTATGGCGTTCTTGCATGGGTGTGTGTGCATTTCTGATGGGAGTCATCATCCACGGCTCCAGTGCATAGCCAGCATCCCCCACAAGATGGCCATGTGGGATGTCCCCCCTGACAAATACTTGATACAGCTGTGAGGCATGCCAGATATGGGAGTTATGGTAGCTTCCAGGGCTGCCAGCACACACATCCATGATAATGCCCTGGGCATTGCACACGACCTGGCAGTTGATGGAGTGGAATCCCTTGCGGTTTATGTAGCGCCTACCATGCTCACCGGGTGGTGACTTGATTTGTATGTGCATGCAGTCTATCGCACCCAGTACCTCCGGGTAGTGTGCCACATGGTGGAAGTGGTGCATATTGCTGGCCAACTCCTCCTGAGTTCGGGGGAAGTATATCTGCTCATTGGCATGTGGTAACATGGCATCCAGGAACTGGTGTAGTACCCTGGATGCTGATGCCTGTGAGATCTCCAGTTGGCCTTTGAAAGGTACCTGTGGCCAGTATTTGCAGACTTACACATACCTTCATGTCCACTGGGATGGGTTCCCTCTGTTGTTTCTGGTTCTCAGGCGTGGCCGGCACAGCTCCACTATTTGCTGTAAGATGTCCATGTCCACCCTGTAATGCTGTACTATCTCCAGGTCATGTAGCCCTGGTAGGTTACCCTTGGTCTGAACACTCTCCTTCTCCTCCGAGGCCTGCAGTGGTTGTCGGCATCATCCTCCACAACACCGTCAGTCTCTAACACATGCTGATGAATCACAGCTATGGCAGCTCCCAACATGTACATTTTAAAAATTCTCCATGTGTTTACACCTATGGTGCAGTGTTTGGGAATACACAGGTGTGTATAAGGTGCTTTCACACTTTATACTGTTGTGCTGTGAACACCGATGATGTCATAGGGTGTGTATGTATGATTGTAGCTACAGGGTATCTTATGTGTTTTACTGCGGAAATACTATTGTGGTGCCTTTGGTGTTGAATTACATTTGGCTGCCGTGGATTACCTCTTGACCTTCTCTTTACATTTCTGCAAGTTGCACCTACCATTTTCTGGCATGCATCCTGCAGCCTACTTTCATTTGTACTTTCCTGGACCTGGCGTATCTTGCTATGTGTGCTACTGCCGGTCTGCTGTCGGTTTGCTTTGCTCTGCTGTGTCAGGTCTCCTATCTTTGCAATCCAATGCCTCCTCCTTTCTTTGCATTCCAATGCCTCCCTATCCTGTTTGCAGGTTTCTGCAAGCAGACTTGTCAGCTGCCGTCGATTGGCCATCGTGGGTTGATTGGTGTTGATTGCTCATTAGTACTCCAATTACCCTACTTCAGCATTTCCTTCTTTTCTTCCCCTGACCTTCCTGTTTGTGCTATTGTTTGTGTGTGCATCCGATTACTGGGTTTTGGGCACATTTTCATCCCGTACATTACGCGCTTTTGGGCACCATGTGTGCTCTCAGCTAAACGATTCGATACCTTCCTCCCACCCCTGTCCTGCAGCTTTGCTTAGCAACAGACAGGCCAGATTTGCATTGCTCCAATGTGCTTACTGCTATGGTGGCACACCCTCTGCTGATGTCATGTATCTCCTCTGAGCCACTCCTCGGTGTTATACCACTGTGCCATATGGTACAACCTTCATCCGCGGGACATTTGCGATTCAGTATTATCTGCCTCATTTGCATGGCATTGACTACTAATTCATAGTTACCACGCGAACACTATCGCAGGCCCTTAGCAACCGTTGCACCTTGGTTGTGGTGTTCCATGCCTACCATTGTGTATTATGCTGTAAACCTGATTTCTATTACGTTGCGATTTTATGACATTTTTATATTATTTCCTTATGTTACAGCTTCGCACATGCCCTGCGGTTGTGCTGTGCGTTACTGTGGACATGACATTAAATGTTGTTATTTATGTGTCGTGCATCTTTTCTTATGCCATTTGCTGTGTATTTCGCCATTGGCATATGTTAACGCTAGGATACCTGGGTCTGGCCCGCTTCCATAGCTCCGATGTTCTGTTTGGGAAATTGTAAACCGTGTTTTTGGTTTACATTTCCGTGGCTTACTACGCCTGCACCACTTCATGAATCACTATATGCCTTCATTTGCATGGTGCGACACCGCGCATGGGGTGATTAGCATACCCACCGGGGCTGCGCAGTTCTGGCGTGCACGGTAGTGCACGTGGAATTGATCGCACCTGAATCACTCAACGGCCATATTTGGCATTATACCGCCTCACGCTATGCCTGCGCCTGGTGCAAGCTTCATGAATCCGGGGCCTGTAAAGCTGTTATCACAACATGCAGTACCATTATAGTTTATGAACTATTTATTAATAGCCTTGCCTTTTTCTTTCTTTTAAAATATTTCTCTGAATTTATACATCTGTGGTTTATGGATGACTCATAGACACCTGCAATATTCCTGAGTACTCCTATTTGAACTATTTGAATATCTCTTCGAATACTCTCTCAATAGTTAAGCTATTACATGTCCTTTGTGCATGGCTACTTGGTAGCCCTTCCATTTAGATTAGCTATCATGCTATTACAATGTCCCATGCCTACAAGCCATATGTATCCTGTTATTGTACATGCCGATAGACGATACCTGTGGTATGCATGATATGCCTGTTATGCTGTGTAGAATATCTGTCATATCTACCAACAATACTATACATTACACATATTTCACATAGTATCCCATAATGCAAAGCATACTTGCACAGCGGGACCACCTTAGATATGTCATTAACGTTATATGCCCATACACATGCGTGCTGTGACAGTATATCAACATATACTATTCCCTGCTATGGCACGTCCTTGTTGGACATACCCTACCACTGACGGCGGGTTGTATGGAATTGTTCTGTTTGACGCCCTTATGTGGCATCCCTTGTGGTGTCTGTGCTGTGTACCTTATGTCCCACTGCTGGACGCACAGTTTCTACAAGCGTTAGTATGCTCAGCAAGACATCACTACATAAATACCTTTCCCCACTTTATGCATTGTGGACACGTTTAATTAATGCAAACCAGGCTATACATACAGTAAAACTAATTAATACAGATCATGCTATACATAACCTTACATATCGGGTGTTCTACATACCTTGTTATCGTTATGGCATTTCATTTCTATCTCTCTCACAGTGTTTCAACTGGTGTTTGGTATGAGCATACAGTTTGAATGTCTGGCAAGTCATCCTTATATACGTCGATACCTGTAACATGTGGATTCATCCCGCCAACTGGAGTTCCTGAGTGACTAATTACTTGCATATCAGCTGTGCAGCTACTCCATTCACCAATTACGCGGCAACAGTGGGGTATAATTGAATTCTCCACTTGGGCGTTGCCTATTTGCCCTACCTTTGGGGAGACGGTCTGTATTGTGTTTTGTTATGTGTAATTGCAACTGCTATGCATGGAGACAAGTATACTTTGGATTCATGTCCCCTGTGGATTGTGTGTGACAGGTAGAGTATTTGGTTCAACATGTGGGTGTACCTGTCATCCCAACGTCTGATAACGGAGTATTGCAAACAAAACCTGTAACATGGCTGTTTGTTCCATTATACAACGCCTGCAATTTTGCATGATGCCTTTAATTGTGTCTCTCACACGGTATGTTGAGAGTTCTGCAGATGTAATTGACTGACTGGATGTTTGTGCTGCTATTACAGTCTGTATTGCTTTAGTTTTTAGTGTTGAGGATGTCGGTGGGTGTACATAGCATATACAGGTTTGTGGGCCTTGCATTTCTACATAATCCGTATATATGTGTGTGGGCTCCGTCCCAAATTAGAGAGCTAACAGTTAGTAGACTTATGTTACAGGATTGTACGTTGGGCCGTTGTTAATTGGTTTCTACATCGTCTGCAGGTGAGCTTGCTACTTGTATACCTCCGGAATTGCAGCGATATATCAAGGGATATGTGTAAGTGACAGCTATCCCTTGTATTTCTGTCCCAGATATTTGCAGTCATTGCGGTTGTGTTGGTAACAAAGCCTGTTTGCCATGGGTTGCCACCTTTTCATATGGTCATTGTTGGATACTTGCGGGACACACAGCGGTGTTTACAGGCCAACTCGTAGCCACGGTCAGTACACAGGTTAGCACATACTTTTATCCTCAATACATACCTATTGTTGTGGGACTTTGGCTACTTATCATATTGCATGTAACATTTACGTTTCTTACATACAGGCATAACTATTAAATACGACTATTACACATTATATATGGGACATATTAATGTCCTACCATCTCGGACATTTGCCCTTTGTACTGTTTTATGTCAGGACACACCTGCCCAGGGTGGGGCTGTCCCTCCTACTGTGGGACAGGTAGTAACCGTATGCCTACGGCTAGCTATACCCACACCTACCGTACTGATTTGCCTCTGACTTGGCACTAACAAACACATGTTGCAGACACACACACACATTACAGTCACACGGAGAAGCACACGGCACCCTCAACGCACACTTACACAGACTACGGCACTCACAAACACAGTTGAACACAGTACCTACGTGGACCGCAACACCGGCAGCAGTGACTAAATGTCCCTTCATATCATCATACTATTACTCGCAGCGCTACTGTTCCGGTACTGTGTTCTATCGGTCTTTCAGCCTCGTGGTTACGCATGTCGGTATGTTACACATTCCATAGTTGGCGGTATCCTATTTATTTGTACCTCCAAGGTGTTATGAATGTCGTTGAACTATCTATTATATTTGCAGATATCGCTGAATCCATCTATATCAACATATATCACTCTATTGCCCTTTCTATCTGTATTATATATATATATGCATATGTGTACATATATATATATATATATATATATCTATATATATATATATATATATATATATATATATATATATATATATCTGGCGGGGAACGTGACAGGCACACAGCACCACCATATGCTGTAAGGCTCATGTACTGTTCAGGTGTTGGCATTCCGTGTTCCACTAGCTGTTGTGTTTACAATGTTTGAGGGCTGCCTATGTAGGAGTCACACATTGGGCCACCTATACATTACAATTTACAGGTGGTCATGTTTGTGTGCCATCCATTTTACTGTGTGTGCAGGTGGAGAGGTGTCAGTCCGTAGGGGCCTACACTGTCAGAGTATGTGCTATACGTTCCCTCTTTGCCAAGGCATAGGCATATTGGGCACGCCTCCGTCTGCCTACTGGGGCTGGCACAGTGTGTTCATGGTCTGAATCCCTCTGTGCCTGTAATGGCCTTGGCAATTGCGGTGGGCTATGAGGGCCTTCACCATTTTGTCCCTGCTGCAGCAGCTTCCACAGGATCATATTATGTAGCATGGCACATACTATGATGATGTGGGTACACGTGCCTGGAGAGTACTGCAAGGCTCCACCAGATGTATCCAAGCACCGGAACCGTGATTTCAGCACCTGGACACACGCTCTATGATGATTCTGGTTTGTGCGTGTGCCTCATTATGGCGTTCTTGCATGGGTGTGTGTGCATTTCTGATGGGAGTCATCATCCACGGCTCCAGTGCATAGCCAGCATCCCCCACAAGATGGCCATGTGGGATGTCCCCCCTGACAAATACTTGATACAGCTGTGAGGCATGCCAGATATGGGAGTTATGGTAGCTTCCAGGGCTGCCAGCACACACATCCATGATAATGCCCTGGGCATTGCACACGACCTGGCAGTTGATGGAGTGGAATCCCTTGCGGTTTATGTAGCGCCTACCATGCTCACCGGGTGGTGACTTGATTTGTATGTGCGTGCAGTCTATCGCACCCAGTACCTCCGGGTAGTGTGCCACATGGTGGAAGTGGCGCATATTGCTGGCCAACTCCTCCTGAGTTCGGGGGAAGTATATCTGCTCATTGGCATGTGGTAACATAGCATCCAGGAACTGGTGTAGTACCCTGGATGCTGATGCCTGTGAGATCCCCATTATATCTCCAGTTGGCCTTTGAAAGGTACCTGTGGCCAGTATTCGCAGGCTTACACATACCTTCATGTCCACTGGGATGGGTTCCCCTCTGTTGTTTCTGGTTCTCAGGCGTGGCCGGCACAGCTCCACTATTTGCTGTAAGATGTTCATGTCCACCCTGTAATGCTCTACTATCTCCAGGTCATGTAGCCCCTGGTAGGTTACCCTTGGTCTGAACACTCTCCTTCTCCTCCGAGGCCTGCAGTGGTTGTCGGCATCATCCTCCACAACACCGTCAGTCTCTAACACATGCTGATGAATCACAGCTATGGCAACTCCCAACATGTACATTTTAAAAGTTCCCCATGTGTTTACACCTATGGTGCAGTGTTTGGGAATACATAGGTGTGTATAAGGTGCTTTCACACTTTATACTGTTGTGCTGTGAACACCGATGATGTCATAGGGTGTGTATGTATGATTGTAGCTACAGGGTATCTTATGTGTTTTACTGCCGGAAATACTATTGTGGTGCCTTTGGTGTTGAATTACATTTGGCTGCCGTGGATTACCTCTTGACCTTCTCTTTACATTTCTGCAAGTTGCACCTACCATTTTCTGGCATGCATCCTGCAGCCTACTTTCATTTGTACTTTCCTGGACCTGACGTATCTTGCGTTATGTGTGCTACTGCCGGTCTGCTGTCGGTTTGCTTTGCTCTGCTGTGTCAGGTCTCCTATCTTTGCAATCCAATGCCTCCCCTCCTTTCTTTGCATTCCAATGCCTCCCCTAGCCTGTTTGCAGGTTTCTGCAAGCAGACTTGTCAGCTGCCGTCGATTGGCCATCGTGGGTTGATTGGTGTCGATTGCTCATTAGTACTCCACTTACCCTACTTCAGCATTTCCTTCTTTTCTTCCCCTGACCTTCCTGTTTGTGCTATTGTTCGCGGCGTGTGCATCCGATTACTGGGTTTTGGGCACATTTTCATCCCCGTACACATGCGCTTTTGGGCACCATGTGTGCTCTCAGCTAAACGATTCGATACCTTCCTCCCCACCCCTGTCCTGCAGCTTTGCTTAGCAATGGACAGGCCAGATTTGCATTGCTCCAATGTGCTTACTGCTACGGTGGCACACCCCTCTGCTGATGTCATGTATCTCCTCTGAGCCACTCCTCGGTGTTATACCACTGTGCCATATGGTACAACCTTCATCCGGCGGGACATTTGCGATTCAGTATTATCTGCCTCATTTGCATGGCATTGACTACTAATTCATAGTTACCACGCCGAACACTATCGCAGGTCCTTAGCAACCCTTGCACCTTGGTTGTGGTGTTCCATGCCTACCATTGTGTATTATGCTGTAAACCTGATTTCTATTACGTTGCGATTTTATGACATTTTTATATTATTTCTTTATGTTACAGCTTCCGCACACATGCCCTGCGGTTGTGCTGTGCGTTACTGTGGACATGACATTAAATGTTGTTATTTATGTGTTGTGCATCTTTTCTTATGCCATTGGCTGTGTATTTCGCCATTGGCATATGTTAACGTTGTGATACCTGGGTCTGGCCCGCTTCCATAGCTCCGATGTTCTGTTTGGGAAATTGTAAACCGTGTTTTTTGGTTTACATTTCCGTGGGCTTACGCTACGCCTGCACCACTTCATGAATCACTATATGCCTTCATTTGCATGGTGCGACACTGCGCATGGGGTGATTAGCATACCTACGCGGGGGGCTGCGCAGTTCTGGCGTACACCGGTAGTGCACGTGGAATTGGATCGTACCTGAATCGCTCGACGGCCATATTTGGCATTATACCGCCTACGCTATGCCTGCGCCTGGTGCAAGCTTCATGAATCCCGGGGCCTGTAAAGCTGTTATCACAACATGCAGTACCATTATAGTTTATAAACTATTTATTAATAGCCTTGCCTTTTTCTTTCTTTTTAAAATATTTCTCTGAATTTATACATCTGTGGTTTATGGATGACTCATAGACACCTGCAATATTCCTGAGTACTCCTATTTGAACTATTTGAATATCTCTTTCGGAATACTCTCTCAATAGTTCTAACCTTTCTATTGTATTTGTTCCTCCTTTCTTTAAATGGATTTTGCCCAACTGCATTCCCTTTTATGGAAGAATGAAAAGAAAGCTCCCCTATTTCTGATTGGTAGTAACATAGTCATTCTACAGAAGCCTGCAGTAGGAAAGTAACCCAGAGAACTGCTTAAAGTAAGTTAACCATTTCTTTTGTGTTGCTTGGAACTGCAGTTTCTTTCTGTTGATTGATGGCCACAATCTAAGAAGTAGTTGCCCCTTCAGATGAAAATGCAGCAAAGGTTAAAATATTTATTGCACTGCTTCCACTAGCCCATAAAAAGTATGTGTCCTTTATTAACCACTTCTCTATAACTGCCTTAGACCTTTCCACTGTTTCACAAGTCCTTTCACATTTTCCCCTTCTTTGGGTTGTGTGCCTTATAGGCATTTGCTCACCAAAGGTTCTACACATTTTTAGTTTATAGCTTACTGACCTCCATGCATTGGATGCTGTCTTTGATGGTCAGTTTGTTGATAGTTTCTAGTGGGCTCTGCATTTGGAATTGCCTGCTCCACTCTACCTTGTTCTGCATGGCTTTGTTTCACACTGCTGTCTTCCCCCATTCATAGTCACCATCATCATCATTTTCTTTATCTTCAGCCAAACCCCTCCTACCTAAAACTACCAACCACATATATCAGTTCCTGTGTTAAACATTCCACACAACAAACTATGACAACTCACCACTTTCGCCACTTTCTCCTGTTTACCATTTTTAGAGTATAAACACTATAACTGTTTATACTACCTCTATTCAAAATCTTTATTACTCCTATAACCCTTGCAATAAACTATACATCCACAAAGCCTTACTCATCCCACCCTTCTTATCTATCCATTCACCCCACTTATCTCTGCTGCTTTACTTTGCCTTAGCTTTCCCTTGCCTACAAATTTAGCTAGTCTCTTCTTGACCATTCACATCATACCTCACCTGCAATTCCCTCAGGTTTTTTTTCTATACTGTACATTAGTTTACCTTATTTTAATATTACATGATCAACATGTGCCAAAAAACTACTCCCACTCCTCTCTTAAACTTCCTTACCTTACAGCAAACCTTCAAGCTATGGATACTTTCTACATTCTTACAAACTTCAAAATATCACTAAACTGTATCCCTAAGTCACATGTTGCATATCTAATTCTGATAAAGCCACACAACCCCTTGAATTACATTCTTAAAATTGTTCTATGACTAAATAGAGCATATTCACATATATTGGTTGAAATATCTTTAAATAGAGCAGAGGAAATTGTGTTACAGATGCTAATTAAGTCACATCCTGATGAAAGTGCTGTAGTGTGAGTGTTTCGCTAAATATTTTTACTCTTGTGGTGGACTCATTAATTTGTCACCCTACTACCATCAATTTGTCTCCAGCTAGAAGGGTTTTTTATTGATATATACATTATGTATTATTTACATATTTACATTATTTACATTTATTTACAAATCTCTATACATTGTAAACTTCAATTTAAGCATCCCCCACTTGTCAAAGTCCATTTTCCATTGTATTTAATTTCATTTAGTTTCTTGTTCCATATAGTCCCTGAAACATGAAATATTATTCTGCCAATTTTCTTCACTTCTTCCTGTTTACGTGCACCATAACGACCAAATTCTATTATATCCATATTTATTTGTTCAAATTTTAACAAACATTTCACCCTATTATCTTTACATATTTCTTTCCACAAATTATTAACTCTTTTACATTTCAAAAACACAAGCCCAGTAGTCTCAGGCTCTCCACATTTATTACATATTCTATCTTGTTTTTTTGTATGGCATATTTGCCTTAGCCAGAAATTTTCTAATAGACAATCTCCATAAAAAATCATTACACTCTTTAATATTTTTATAGTTATTATATCTCATCATTATGGCTTTTTTCTTATCTATTTCTAAATCTTTCCATACATACATACAATAAAATGCTTTCATAATACTTAAGTACCATTCCTTTCTATTTTTTTCTCACATATCTTCATTTTTATTTTCCATAACACAATTTTGTTTTTGTACTCTTTCATTTCTTCATTCACAATGCTTTTACTTTGTTTTTTAACTTCCATTCCTTTTCACAATTCCTTGTATTTATAATATAATATCATTTCTATCAAGTTTTTATTTTCCTTCATAATTCCTTTTAATACCTTGCATAAAATTAAAGATGCTGCATGTACAATTGGGCTTATTAAACCCAAACCTCCTTGCTCTTCTTTCATATACAGAATCCCTCTTTTGACTGGATTCAGTCTAGAGCCTCATATAAAGGAGAATATAAACATCATTAATTCCTTTTCATACTTAATAAGAATCATATAGATTTTAGCAATATACACAATTTTCCCTATTATCATGGTGTTCAACAAGTGTGCTTTTTTCTATATGAAAATATACATCATTTCCAAAAATTAGTCATATCCTTTACTTCTTTGAGTACAGTATCCCATTGTTGTTGTCTGTATTCATTCTTCCAAATGTTATTCCTAATATATCTATATATTTTTCATTGAACTCAACACTTCCTATCATACCTTCAAAACCAAATAATTTACTTTTCCCCTTATTTATACTTAAACCATTTTATTTACATTAATACTTAATTTTTCATTTACTTTTTCATCATAGGATCATAGGAGGTTACTAGGCTATTGGTCATGAGACCCTTATAAGCCTAGCCAAGAGTTTAACCCATGTTTAGACAAATCAGAACCCAATGCCCCTGTCCAGCAGGGACATGGGTGGAAACCCAAGGGTATATTTTCTGTTTCCCATCCAGTTATCCAGGTTGCACTTAAAAAGGGGTAAAGAAGTACTCTGCTTGACATGGAGAGGGAGTCTATTCCATAGATAGGGGTGTCTCTGGGTCACAAATATGCCCTGCCAACAAGTCCGATTGATGTCACAGACCAGGCTGAAACTGTGTGTGTGGGTTACACGAGTGGAGCTTGACTTGTGGATATGCAGCAGTCCCATCAAGGCAATGTTTGAGATCACCTCATATGCCAGACAGAGGTCACTTCTGAGGAGTCTGTATGAAAAAGAGTAGAGGGATAGAGCTTTTAGCCTATCTGTGTATGATAGATGTTTGAGGCCCTGGATTCTCCTGGTGATGAACCTCTGTGGTCTCTCCAGCTGCTGCATGTGCTTTGCGAGGTACATGCTGAAAGGGGCATTATTCTCAATAATGGACCTTTTAAGGGAAGAATACAGAGATGTTATGACTTCCTTGTCCCTGGATGAGATACCCTTACTTATGAGGTGGGCCATGTAGAAGGATTTCTGTACAACAGAAGCGACATGGTGGTCAAAAGTCAGGTTGCTATCAGCCTGGGTGCCCAAATCCCTCACGACTGTTTGTGTGCTTAGGACATTGCTATTAATGTGATAATTTGTGGGGACATCACTCTCCCCAAAGGAGATGATGATGCATTTTTTGATATTCAGCTTGAGGCCATGTTTCTGGCACCAGCATTTGTCTGAGTGAGACCCTCTAGGAGGATGTCATCATCACTAAGGGAATTGATGACAGCACCCAGCTTGTAGTCATCTACAAACTTCATCAGCCATAGCCCGATAGTTTTGGTCTGCACCTCAGAAAAGAATATCCCAAATAACAGATGCCCCAAGACCAAACCCTGGGATACGCTGCTTGTGATGGGTCTACTGCTTGAGGTGGCTTCCCCTATTTTGACTAGGTGGGTTCTATCAGTGAGCAGTTTGCTACTCATCTAGTGACATATGGATTGATGCCTAGTTGAGAGAGTTTATCTATTACGCCTGAGTGAGGAATAGTGTCAAAGGCTTTGGCCAAGTCAAGGTAGGTGGTGTGCACCATCTTTCCCCTAGTTCATGTCTTTGGTGACTGTCTCAAAGAGGTCAGCCAAATTTAGCAGACATGACCTACCCTTGATGAAGCCAAACTGTGTGGGATCAAGTGTTTGGAGGTTGCCAATGTCCTTGTTAATGAGGTCCATGATAATCCATTCCATGGCCTTGCAGATCAGGCTAGTTAGGCTGATGGGTCTATAATTTCTTGGATCGGTGGATACTCCACCTTTGTGCAAAGGGATGGCACTGGCTATCCTCCACTCAGCTGTGATGAAGCCAGTACTCAGGCTTTGGTTGAATAAGGTGCCTAATGGTGCTGCATTTTCCTGCCTGAGTTCATGTAGGATGCAGCCTGGGATGTTACAGGGTCCTATGGAGGCTGCATTTTTTGCCTTTGAGAGAGCAGTGATGACCTGTTCCCTAGATATAAGGAGAAGGGGGCAGAAACTGGAGATGTCCTGATTTACTGATGGGGGACAAAGGGGTAAAGTTTTCACTGAATCTGTCAGCCAGCAAATTTGCTATATCTACGGTATTTGTATATGTGGTGTCCTTGACCACCAGTTCTGAGCAGATCTGAGTCCTTCCTTTGAGGTTGTGGGCATATGGGAAAAAGGTCTTATGATTGTCTCTAGTAGATGTGGCCAATTTGGACTTGAAGTTTGCTTTGCATGATTTCAATAGTGCTCTTATTTGCTTGTTCAGGCTAAGGAGACATTGCTTCCAGTTGGGTATCTGCTCCTTCTTGGTTTTAGTCAGCAATTGTTTCCTTTTGTTATAGAGTTTATTTATTGCAGATGTCCACCAGACAGGTATACTCTTCCTTGCAGAGGATGATTTAGTCCTGTAGGGTATTCCTGATTCCATGCATCTATATAAATGCTCATATAGTGCTTTGGTGTAGTTTTGGATATTGGTGCCAGTTTCTACAGAGGGGAAGGGGGCTGTGAAGCTGTTTATACAATCTCTCAGAAGGCTGTAATCAGCTTTGGAGAAGTTTTTATGCCTGATCCTAGCAAGAGGGGGGTTGGGGGAGATGGTGACTTTGAACGCGACTGCTGCTTTATGGTCAGATCTTACCAGGGAAGATGATACTATAGGGATGTTTCAGTGGTTACTCATGTTGGTTAATACCAAGTCCAAGATATTATCACCTCTTGTGAGGGTATCAACTAGCTGTTCCAAGGCATTTACATTGACAAAAATCAAGGAATCTCTGGACAGTTGTATTCTCACATGAGTAGTTCTTCCAGTCTATGTTTGGGAAGTTAAAGTCACCCAGGATCAGGGTAAAGGGTTGAATCCTGATAGATTTAAACAGGTCTAAATAGGTGGATTGGGCATCTTGAGTCAGATTTGGGGGCCGTTAGCTAGCTATGATTTGAATAGGTGTTTTGTCAATGGTTAACTGCACCTGGAGTGTCTCCTGTGCATCATACTGTTTGACCAGCCTGGAGGTGGGCATGTCTTTAATGTATATTGAAACTCCACCTCCTTTGGCTTTACTGCCCCCAGTTTGGGGTCTGAATGTATGATAGAATGAGTAACCAGGTAAAGCTGGGGTGCTCTCCACAGCTTTGAACCAGGTATCTATGACTGCACAGATGTCAGCATTTTCCAGGATTAGGAATGCTTGCAATGAGTGAAGTTTCATGTTTAGACTCCTAGTGTTTAGCAGCATGAATTTTAATTTGTGTTTTGTTGAAATTTTTATGTTGGTAGTTTTAACCTCATCACTTTTCCTAAAAAAGGCATTATAGTAGAGGCAAGAGCCTTTGCCAGAAGCCTGAACCCTATGTGAGACAGATGCAGGCCATCTCAGGCAAAGCATCATGGTCTGGTGATCATTATCTTCCCAGGCTGTCATGTACCGGATCCCCCTGGAATGACACCAGAAACTAAGCCAATTGTTAAAGTCAATCATTTCCTGTTTGTATTGAGGTATTGTTCTGGGTGATGGCAGAATGCTGCTTAAGGCTACTGACATACCTGCCTGGGACACATAATCAGCAAGCTCAGTCATGTCTCTCTTTATATAGTCCAGAGAGGTACTTCACAAGTCATACATGCCCAACATGAACTATGACAATGTCATAAAAGTACCTGTTGTTGAGATACTTGAATGTGTATGTGATATGGTGGATTCTGGCACCAGACAGACAACTAACCATGCCTATCTCCTTATCCAGCCTGGTGAGAGGCACATCTGTGTGTCTCACAATGGTCTCCTATTACTAATATGTTGGGTTTATGGTGAAGCCTTAGTGGCTGTGAGGCACAGGTTTGTGGACTATTCATGGCATGTGGTGTGGAGGGCTATGGAGATCGCATGTGTTTTTGCCTTGGAGGTCTCCTTTGTTTGGGTATGTTGTGTGAAGGACCTCCGCATATGTAGGTGTGTGTTGTGTAGGTGTGGGTGGTGTTTGAGGTGTAGTAATTGTGTTGATAACCTTTTCAGTGCCAGATATACTGTCTTGAGGGGGGAGAGCTGTGACTCTATGTCCCTTATGTAATTGCATCTCTCACAAATTGTGTTCCTAGGTGGTAGCAGCAGATGGTTGTCCATGTAAATGAGGCAGTTGCTACACTGTCTCAGAATGCCCATATCAACCAGACTGGCAGGAGAAACTGTAGGAAATTGTCCATCCATATTTGTCAGACTCTAAGGGAGAAAGGCCAGGGAGAGCTAAGGTGTGGGCCCAAAGCCCAAATGCTTAAACCAAACTAAGAGCTTAGAATAACACTTACGAATAACACTTAACAATTTAAACAGGCTATAAACAAGCAGTAATAAATGCAACAGAAAGGATGCAGTTGAACACTTTAGAGATCAGGCAGCAAGTAGCAGGAAAAGCAAAGCAAGATAAAGTAACAGAGTAGTAGGAAGAAACACAAATTAGAAAAATATAAGTAGCTGAATACAGTCCATACTTTATTTTTAACAATTAATACAACATCATCCGCATAATTAAACATTATTGGCAATTGTACTTCCTTCATCATTTTGTATCCACCACTAGTTGGCATTTTATTAATTTCCTTCACTATTACATTCAGAACTAAATAGAAAATTACACTATTAGCTGGGCAGCCCTGCTTTATTCCACATTCTATTTTTATTTCTTCCCCAATCCACCTATTTGCATTTAGTTTCACATAGTTCCTTTCATAAACATATTTTATTATTTGTATTTTTTGCTTAAATTATATGCCTGCAAAATTCCCCATAATGATTTATATTGAATATTATCATAAGCTTTACTTATATCCCTTATCACAACCTACACTTCTACATTTTTATTTATGATATCATCACTTATTGCTCTTATTATCCATAATAACTTTTGACTTCCTTTTCCTTTTTTTCCAAATAAGTTTAGGTCATATATTCTATCCATTTTTCTGTAACCTTTTTGTTATTATTCTCATAAAAAATTTATGATCTGTATTATTCAATGTTATAGGACTCCAATTTATTTCTTCTTTATTTCCATTTTTTTAAATATAAATGTTAAAACTTCTGTATATATCTCTTTCTCTTTCATTCCAGTTTATAACCATTCATTCATAACTTCTATAAAAATATTTTTTGCCACTTTTTCATTTCTTTATACATACCATATTCAATTCCATCCAGTCCTGTTTCAGAATTCATGTTAATATCTTTTAGAATTTCATTCAATTCTTTCATGTTTTTTTTCGTTCTAAATACTCATTATCTTCCTTACTTTATTTTTCACCTTTATAAATTTGTTCTATGTTTTCTTCTGTCTTAACAAATAATGCAAATACATATTCTGTAATTATTTTGCATATTCCTTCTTGCTGTCTTATTTGCTTATCTTCCTTATTTTTTAATACTCTTATTATTTTCCTTCTTTTATTATTTTACTCAAATATGGTGCTACCTCTTCTTTCTTTCCTTGTAAACAATATTTTTGCTTATATAACAAGTTGTTAATTTTAACTTGATTCATTTTGTATATTTCTCTTTCTTTTTCATAAAAGGAGATTTTCTTCTCTAAGTCTTTAAATGTTTATTGACTTAATATCTTATATCTCTCTTTTTATTTTCTTCTTTTCTTCCTTATATATTCTAAAACTACTTTTTTATAATTTTCTTTAAAATTAAGCCACCAAACAGTCCAATTCTCATAAAACTCCCTCATAGTTGTATGATTTTTCCATATTTCCACAAGTTTTTTTCTCTTCTAAATCTAATTCATTTTTTTATTAATTCTCTTTCTTCCTTTTCCTATTCATGTATATTCTTCATTTTCCTGTACTTTAACCCATATTGCCACATGATCTGAAAATCCCGAATACTTAATTACTTTGTTATAACTTTTAAACTATCAGATATTAAAAAAATATTCAATTTCTGTCTGAATTTCATTCCTTTTATAGGTCCAGTGGTTATTCTTCCATACACTTAACTTTCCACTTCTCATAATTTCTTTAGCCATTTTAACATCACAATTGCTCTTATTTTTCCTTAAATTACAATTAAAATCACCCACCACTATAATGTCCATATTTACACAAACATATTCAAGAATATTTTTAAACATCATTTCTCTCTCTTTTTTTGTTACATATGCATATAAAGCTATAATTCTATACATATATTTTTCCATTTCACGTCTATTACCATAGTTCGGCTAGTTCCACTATGGTTGCGTCTAATATTTTAATGCTTTCTTGATGTAATATACATATGCTCGAGCATGTTTCTTTCCTAATGTTCCAGACAACCACACCATTCCAAAATTTTTCAGTTTGTGTTCTTTCTTCCGCTGTTAATAATCTGATGTCTTCTAAAACAATAATATGTGAATCTACTGCAGCACATCATTGTAATATACATATTCTCTTTTTAAGATTTTTCATACTGTTCACATTTAAAACTAATATTTTCAGTTTTTAAGAACAGTTAGTATAATAAAATGTTTATCCTTTTCCTTTCTTATTTTCTCTAAGCATTGTGTTTTTGAATTTTCTTTTCCTTTTTTAACTCCTTTCCCCATCAAATTATTTTTATTTCTTACTGTGCACCAATCAGCTTCTTCCTCACTTATCTCCTCTGTTTATTTTTCTTTGTTACTTTCTTTAATTTCATGTATAACCTCTTTATGTGTTACATTGTTTTGTACATTTTCTTGCATACCACATTCTACTATGTCTTTACCCTGTATAACTTCATTATCATTTTCTTGTACATTCATTTCACATTCTAGCTACGAATGACCAGCATTGCCACATTTTTGCACTTTAAAATCACATTGTTGCATTATGCCTTGTTTTACCACATGAAGAACATATTTTTTATCACATTAATTGATTAAATTATCATTTTTCTACAAAAATAACAAGTTTTTGGTTGAGCCCTGTATTTCACAAAAACCCCATTACCGTAAGCATCAGTAATACTAGGTATGTGCATAACATTATCATTTTCCATTTTCAGTATTACTCCACATTCCCATTTTTCAGTCCATAGTCCTCTTTCGTCATATATTTTTGCAATGTCCATTACTTCTTTACATATAGTTAACAGATGTTCTTTCAGTTCTTTTGCTTTAACTTCAGTTCTAAACTGGATAATTATTCTTGTTTTGTTTGTCTGTGAAAAACTTGCATGACATTTTCTGACCATGGACAAATATTTTTCTTTTGTTCATATGCACCGACAACATTTTCCATGGCCTGCCCAGCCTCAAATATCAAGTCACAAAATGTCTCTTTATTAATTAAAATGAATGCTCTTACCTCTTTTACTTTGACACCCAGAGGTGCTATGACAGAGTCCCAGACCTTCTACATGTCCAAACTTTCTTCTTTTTTACAACTCACATATACTTCTTGTTTCTTTCATTTCTTCCTTCTTCTTTGCTCCTTCTCCCACAGTTTTGCATAAGTTTTTGTCTCTTAAACCTTTTCTAGCACAGTCTCTTATTCTCCCTTTTCTTCTTCTATTTTCTCCATGATGTCACTCCATGAAATTGCTGCTCCACTTTCTGGTTCACTTTAGTTTACTATTTCTTCTAAGTATTCATCCCACAACCCTCACAATTGGAGAGTTGCAATTATGCATTTCTCAGAGGTAACTGTCTCTCCTTCAAACAATCTCTTCTGAAAGTTTTCTTCTGAATCCATCTCTGTTACAGCTAAAATCTCCTTTTCTTCCAATATCACTGTTTTTTCTGCACCCATAGCATCAGAAAAAAACTTCTGGTAGCAATTCTACCATTTCAACTACATTTTCATCTACCTTCACTTTATTTTCAGCTAAAGTTGAATTACCCATATCTTCTTCCTGTTCCTCCTGGCTGCCTCTGTAACTGGACAGGAAACAGGAAGTCAGGATGTCTAATAGACAAATCCTCCCCCGACTACCAAGAGTAGGGGAAGTTCCCTGATGATTCTGCCAAATTTATCCTAGAAGAATATAAATACCACTTGGGGTCTCCTCTGAAAAAAAAAGCCACTAGACAAATGGGACTAACCAGGCCAACAAAGGAAAATAAAATAAATAAATACATTTATTTTTATATGCAGAGGCTTTAAGAGTGAAAATTGTGACCCTGACATCTCAAAAGATTCTCTCTTCTTCTCTGGTACAGGATATAATTTTCTGTTAACTGCTCCTAAAATCAAAAATGACAAATATCAAACACATCAAATAAATGTCCTTCAAAGGCCAGTTGTAATATATGGAAAATAACAGGACAATGACTTGTCCTACAGACCTGCAGTACATCTCATGCATATTGTCTCTGGCACCTAGCTCCCATTGGCTGAGAAGGTCAGAATACTGGGTCCTTAGATTACTCTAGAGGTGAGCACTGGTCATCACAGTGACAGATACCAATAACAGCAGTCACCAACCTGGCAATGCTGTCACAAGCATCCACTTTATATGCTTTACTCTCATAAGAATTCTCAAATAGGCAGTCCAAGTGGTCTTCAAAAGCCGTGACCATGTATCAGGTTTCAATCCAAAGAAAAATGGTAGCCTATTCATGGGCACATACTTTGCTGCTCTTGGCCCATGATGCACATCTTCAAGCACTTTATTAGTACAACCAGTTGTGGTACTACGACTGCATAGCACAACAAATAAATTGATAGGGAAGTAGATGGATGGGTGTAAACTGTGGCAAGTAATGACTTTATCAGCAGCACAGTGCTTACAGATATTTCCATTTCTGCACTTTAGCACCTTTACAAGCAATAAGAGGATTATATTTTTTTCAACACATTCCCACCCAAGTCATTGTCCTGCCTGCAAATGTGCAAAGTGGTCTCCAGGAATTCATGCAAGTGGGCAATGCTGATGAAGCCTCATAGAGTGATATTGATGATATAAGTGATGGGATAAAAGTGCATGTAAGGAACATTCACTACACTTATGTTTTTCAGTTAAAAAAGCAAATTTTCATGGAACTATGGAAATCCATTGCGCAGCTGACAGTAAAGTTCATAATTGTGAGATAAGGCTGAAAGTCTACAAGATATGTAAACAGCAAGAGAAATAAACAATTGATACTGACATTATTTTTACTTTGTTTAGTTGCAATTCTTTACTTGTCCATTGTTTGAGAAGCTGCTTGAGACAAGTTAAAGTAGGGGGTTAAGATAATGGGTGTAACTGACAACATAGTGCATACTGTTTGTGGATGGTGAACAGGGGTAGGGGATTAAAGCACTGTAACAAAAAATCAGAGGTGATAATGTGAGGATATTATATATTGTTATCTTTGCTAGCATGACTGGATGAAGTGTTGTAAATACATGTAAATAATTGTAAATTACCCTGTGTTTTATATATATATATATATATATATATATATATATATATATATATATATATATATATCTCATCATGACTAGCTATAATTTTGTAAATACGTTTATTTTTTTTTGATTATTACTTTGATTTATGTAAGATGTCTGAATCAAACAGTGTTCTTCTGGCTGACCTAATGTACATGTTTTTTAAAAGGAATTCTGAATGTAGGTTATGCCAATCAGCTGACCTAGATGTGATGTCATCCTGTGCCAGAGCAGAAAGGAATGGACTTTCCATAGCAGCTGTTTATTTATTTTTTAAAAGTTTGATATGTGAGAGTAGAATTCTCATAACAGCTTTTAGCTTTAAAAACAGGTTCTGAGTCAGTTGCAGTTCAGTTGTATTTATGCAGTTGTTGTTCAATTGTCATTTGTTGTTTTCCACATTAGTAGTTGCCTCTGATACAAGAGGCTTAAGGTATCACACAGTGAACAGTCTTGATTTGCTAGATTTTTCTTCTTGTGTTTTTTAAACATCAGTAGTTATCACTCAGTATGTTTTCCATAGCTGTTCAGCAATAATAGTAGGAGTTATTCCAGTTGCTGAGAACCAGACAACAGGCTGCAGTTACAGGTATAAATTATTATCTTGCCTGGCAGAAGTGAGAGTATCATCTTGCCTTGCTGAGTTAATTAGATTAGACAAGGACAGCTAATCTTTAGATAGGGAACTATAGTTAGATAGATATAGATTTTCTACAATCAGTGTGAAATCTGTCTTACAGTTTTATTGTCATAATTCCTGTGTGTGAAACTTTGTGGTTGATTACTGCTCAATATCTGAGTGGTTTGGCTTCTGCTACATACCTACAATCAACTGAATTACTAGCTAAGTACAAACTTGCAGTGTTAAAGATTTTACTGCATTTTATTTTTCTGTCTGTTTCATTGAATATTGTGGTCTGTGTCTCTCTCTAATTATTTTTTTATTTTATTGTTTCATAGAATGCTGTGGTCTGTCTCTCTCTCTCTCTCTCTATATATATATATATATATATATATATATATATCTTTCTGGAGTTAGTGGGGGCTTTTGTGCTTCACTTCATTTATATTCAGTGTTAAACTCTTAGCCTAGAGGGTTTCTCTGTATTTATAAGTGTTAGTCGCATATCTTTGAATTTATTACTGCTCAATATCTGAGTTGCTCGGCTTCTGCTACATACCTACAATCAACTGCATTACTAACTGAGTTAAGTACAAACTTGCAGTGTTAAAGATTGTAATGCATTTTATTTTTCTGTCTATTTAATTGTTTCATTGAATATTGTGGTCTGTGTCTCTCACTAGTTATTTATTTTTCTATTTAATTGTTTCATATAATACTGTGGTATCTCTCTCTCTCTGCAGTGAGTGGGGGCTATTGTGTTTCACTTCATTGATATTCAGTGTTAAACTCTTAGCCTAGAGGGTTTCCCTGTTAGTCACATATCTTTGAATTTATTACTGCTCAATATCTGAGTTGTTTGGCTTCTGCTACATACCAACAATCAGCTGCATTACTAGCTGAGTTAAGTACAAACTTGCAGTGTTAAAGATTGTACTGCGTTTTATTTTTTCTATTTAATTGTTTCATTGAATATTGTGGTCTGTGTCTCTCTCTGTAGTTATTTATCTTTCCATTTAATTATTTCATAGAATACTGTGGTCTCTCTCTCTCTCTCTCTCTCTCTTTCTCTGCAGTTAGTTTCCCACCCTCCCTCTTTGTTCTTGTTCTGGTATTAAGCTTGGTGGCTTTGGAAATGCCTGCCCCTCCTCTAAATTTGTGTTTGAACACTCCTCCTGGGTGTATCTCATTTGCTCACCCAACCAAGTACAGTGAGATCATATTTTGACTTCAGACACTCCAACCAGTCCCATCTGTTCAGTTCTATCCCAGCTCTATTCCAGTCTAGTGTCACTAGCTCATTCTACCTAATACAGAGAGAACATCTGTGAAGGGCAAGCCACCTAGGTCCTTAATTTTGAATTATCTTCTGTTTCTCCTTTCTCCCTTTACACTTTGCAAAAAAAATTCTAAGCTTGTTTCCTGCCTTTCTTGTAACTAGTCTATTCCAAATACACATTTGCTGTAACCAGGACTGTTTGTAAGCTTCTGAGCCCCCAAAGTCTTTATGTGTTGGAGGGAAGCCTTCTAGCTTATCAGTGGTAGTGGTAAGCACTAGGTAGCCTATCTACCACAAGAGTGTTGTTTGGCCCAGAAACTGTAGTTTATTGGCCATTTGCACAGTTTTTCCATCTCTTTCAACTTTTTGTTTTAAAAGCATGCATTTGCGCTTGATTCCCACCTTTCCTGTAACTAGTCTAGTCCAGATACAGATTTGCTGTATCCAGGACTGTTTGCAAGCTTCTGAGCCCCCCAAGCCTTTCTGTGTTGGAGGGAAGCCTTCTAACTTATCAGTGGGAGTGGTATGCTCTAGGTAGCCTATCTACCACAAGAGTGGTTTTTGGCCCAGAAATTGTAGTTTATTGGCCATTTGGCAGTTTTTCCATCTCTTTCAACTTACTGGTTTAAAAGCCCGCATTTGCTCTTGTTTCCCATATTTCCTGTAACTAGTCTAGTCCAGATATACATTTGCTGTATCCAGGACTATTTGTAAGCTTCTGAGCCCCCCACAAGCCTTTCTGTGTTAGAGGGAAGCCTTCTAGCTTATCAGTGGGAGTGGTAACCACTAGGTAGCCTATCTACCACAAGAGTGGTTTCTGGCCCAGAAATTGTAGTTTATTGGCCATTTGGGCAGTTTTTCAATCTCTTTCAAACTTCTGGTTTAAAAGCCCATGTTTGTGCTTGTTTCCCACCTTTCCTGTAACTAGTCTAGTCCAGATACAGATTTGCTGTATCCAGGACTGTTTGTAAGCTTCTGAGCCCCCTGAGCCTTTCTGTGTTGGAGGGAAGCATTCTAGCTTATCACTGGGAGTGGTAAGCACTAGGTAGCCTATCTACCACAAGATCCAGGTACAGATTCTTAGTTTTAGCACTTGAATTTGCTTATTCATGCTCAACACTTGTTGCTAGCACTAAATAAGCTACAAATTACTACAGCACACAACTTTCCTCTTTACCAAGAAGAAAACAGTTATTGTACTTACTTTCCTCACTTGCTTAGAGAAAAACAGCTCTTATACTCTCTTTCCTCACTTGTCTAGAGGAAAGTAGTTTTTTTATTCAGGCATGTCCTAGGGTTAGCTCCCAGTGTTCTCTCCTGCCCATCTGACAAATCTGGGCATCTTGGGGCAATGTAGCAATTGCCTCATGTACACAGACAACCCTCTCCTTCTACCACCCAACACCACAACCTGTGAGAGATGCATCTTATCAAGCCAAACTGGAGGTAAAACTCCCTCCAACCAAAACTGAACTTGACAGTCAAGAGGAAAAGGTAAATGCTTGCACCATACCGCACTCATCACATAGTCCCACTAAATCTACACCACCAAAATCCATAGAAATGCAAAAACATTCGCTCTGAATAATAATCTGCTCAAGCAACAGAGACCTCCAAAGCAGAAACGCAAGCAATCTCCACTCCCCAACACAACCCAAATGCCACATAGCCCACAGACTCAGTGTGCCAATAAAACACAGCCCATAAGGCAAAACAACGTACCCAACACACTAGTCATAAGTGACTCTATAGTCAGGCACACTGATGTCCCACTCACCAGGCTAAACAAGGAGAAGGTTACTGTCAGCTACCTGTCGGGTGCCAGGATCTGCCACATAACCCACGCACTCAGGTCACTCCACAACAAGTACAAATATGACTCTGTCATTGTCAATGTTGGTGTGAACGACCTGAGATGTACCTCCCTGGACTACATGAAAAGAGACATGGAAGAGCTCTCCGATCTTGTAGCCCAGGCAGGTATGACCCTAACCCTGAGTAGCATCCTGCCATCACCCAGAATGATACCGCAGTACAATGACAAAATGATTGACTTCAACAATTGGCTAAGCTTCTGGTGTCATTCTAAGGGGATCGATGTCTGCCTGGGATGACATGGTCGACGGACCACAATGCATTGCCAGAGATGGCCTGCACCTGTCACCCCTGGGATTCCGGATACTGTCTAAGGGTCTTGCTGCCCCTATAGTGCCTTTCTTAGGCAAGGTTCAAATGACAAATTCACCACCATAACAGGAACAGGCAAGCAAAAACTGAGGATAATGCTACTCAATGCTAGAAGTCTAAATCTCAAAATGTACTCACTTGAGGCACTCCTTAAAATGGAGAACATTGATATCTGTGCAGTGACTGAGACCTGGTTCAAGGCTCTAGAGAGCAACACCTCATTACCAGGCAATAACTCGTACCACACTTTTTGGCCATCTAACCTAGACCAGAACACCAAAGGCGGAGGTGTGTCCATATTCATTAAGGATATCCACACCTCCAGGCTAGTTGTGCAGCATAATGCATCCAATGTTATCCAAGTGCAACTAACTCTGGGCAAAACTACAATCCAAATTGTAGCTTGCTACAGATCCCCCACCATGCCCCAGGATTCCCACTCCTCTTTTTTTGATATACTGGAAAATATTAGGGTTCCACCAAACAGCCTAATAAAGGGCGAGTTCAACTACCCCACCATTTACTGGGAAAACTACTCATGTACCAACTCCTTCACTCAACGCTTTCTGGAATTCATAAATTCCAATGCCCTGGACCAACTTATCCACACCCCCACCAGGGGCAACAATATCCTAGACCTAGTCATTACCAACATGAGTGACCAGTGTTCCACACCTGAAGTCAACTCCTTGTTAGTCAGATCCAACCATAAGTGATTTAATCACCCTAGATATCTGCATCCCGCCCCCACCCACCATTAAGGAAACCATGGTAAAAAATTTCTCCAAAGCCAACTTTATGCTTCTTAAGACAGAAGTGGCAAACTTCATGACACCCATGCAGATGGACAATACAGTTATGACTGCTGAATCCTACATAAATGCACCATATAAGCACTTACATGAGTGCATGGATCATGCTATCCCAAACAGAACCAAGACGCTGTCCTCCAAAAAAAGGAAGCCAATCTGGTGGTCCCCTGCCATAAACAAACTCTACAACAGAAGGAAGAAACTGGTGCAAAAGAGAGTAAAATCCCATGAGTGGAGGAGCTCCCTGGTCAGCCTCATTAAGAAGTTGAGACTCCTTATAAGATCCCCCAAAGCTAGCTATGAAAAACAAAATCACCACTAATTCTAAGGGCAACCACAAAACATTCTATAGCTATGACAAGAATCTCAATGGCAACACCCAGATCTGCTCTGAGTTACAGCACAATGGCATGAAAATTACAGAACCAACATCCTGACAGATAGGTTCAGTGCTAACTTTACCCACCTCTCACCCCCTAAAGGACCCATATCTGTACAGGAAGAATGCAGAGTCCCTGTAATCAAGTCTATACAGGTAAAAGCTGCACTCTCTGAAACCAAAAACACAGCATCCATGGAACCAGACAACATCCCAGGCTGCATTTTACATGAACTTCAGAACGAACTGGCTCCCCACCTAAGCACCATGTTCAATCATAGTCTCACATCAGGCTTTGTGCCCACTGAATGGTGCACAGCAACAGTTATCCCACTCCACAAAGGGGGAGCCACCACTGATCCTGGGAACTATCACCCTATTAGCCTGACGAGCCTGGTCTGCAAAGCCATGGAACGTATCATCATGGAACTCATAAACAAAGAAATTGGAAACCTCCAAACTCTGGACCCCACCCTGTTCGGGTTTGTGAAAGGCAGATCATGCCTTCTGAACCTGATCGACTTCTTTGAGGCAGACACCAAAGTTGTAGATGAGGGTAAGGTGGTTCACACAGCCTATCTTGACCTCGCCAAGGCTTTCAACACCATCCCCCATTCTGGAATTATAGCTAAACTCACTAAACTAGGTATAAATCCCTACATCTCAAGATGGGTTGCCAACTGGCTCACTGACAGAACCCACACTGTAAAAGTTGCAGACTCCAAATCTGACTTCAAACCAATGACAAATGAAGTACCACAGGGTTCAGTCCTGGGACCTCTCCTGTTTGGTATCTACTTCTCTGAAGTACAGGCTAACACAGAAGGCCTCTGGCTAATGAAGTTCCCAGATGACTGCAAACTAGGAGCCATAGTCAAGTCCCCAAATGATGTGGTCATTCTGCAGAAGGGCCTCACTGAGACAGATGCCTGGTGTCAGACACATGGCCTCAAGCTCAATGCCAAAAAGTGCATTGTCATCCCCTTTGGTAAAAAGTCTGTATCCATGAACTACCACATAAATGGCAGTCTACTTAACACCGAATGTTTGATAAGAGACCTTGGGACCCAGGTGGACAGTAGTGTCTCCTTTGATAATCACATCGCCACAGTAGTTAGGAAATCCTTCTATGTGGCACCTCATCACAAAAGGGTTCTCATCCAGGAAAAAAGAGGTCATTGCTCCCCTCTACTCGGCACTCATTAGACCCATTATAGAGTACAATGCCCCTTTTGGAATGTACCTCACAAGACATCTGCAGCAGCTGGAAAGGCCACAGAAGTACCTCACAAAGAGGATTACTGGCCTCAAACAGATGCTGTACACTGACAGTCACAAAGAACTCCAGATCTACTCTGTAGCATATCGCCTACTCTGAGGAGATATCTGCCTAACATATAAAACTATGTTAAACCCAGAGATGTTGGACATGCTACACCTAAAGAAATCCCAATCCCTCCAAGCTACATGCTCTAGGGACCTAAAGCTTGTCACCACAATGAACAGGACATGCTGGATGGATAGATTCCTGTCCCAGAGACTTCCTATACTCTGGAACAAGCTACCCATCTATGTCAAGCAAAGTTACTCATTAGCACTCTTCAAGAAAAATCTTGATGAGTGGATGGGAAATAGAAAATACACCCTGGGGGTCACTTCTGTGCCTTTGCTCGACAGGGGCACAAGAATTTAACTTTCTTGGGTGGCATAAACCAGGGAACCTTGTTGGCTAGGCTTACTTAGGCCCTTGGGCCAATAGCCTAGTACCTACCTATGAACCTATTAACCTATTAGAATCAGTTATTCAGTGTATACATGTTTTAAATCATTTTATTTATGATTAAATATTTTACCACCTTTTATTTTGGCTGGTTATTTAGATAGTACTTTTAGTAACCTGAGAGTGTTTATGCTTATTGTGATAACACCAGGGCTACTCCAGAAAGCCTTACTGCTTGGATTACATGCTACCATTTATATCAATATTTATTTTACCCAATATAATTGAACACCCCTTTTGAAGGGTATTGTGGTATTTGACTGGTAGCAGCCATTACTTTGTAATTTGGGAAAGAGGGCATAGCAGGTAAATATGTGCCAGTCTTTCCCAAGAGTGTTTGTATGTGTGAATATCAAATATTTAAGAGTGAGTGTGTTAAATACCCAGACCTGGAACACAGTGCTCTGCAGTGGTTAGTGTGAAGACTTGTTTGGGGGCCTGGAGTGAAGCATAGAGTCCAGTCCCAGGTTTGGAGCCTGTTCCTGTTGTACTCTTAGGGGAAATTGTATATTTATATCCCCCTTTTAATGACACTCCCTTACTGGAGATAGTGGTGAGTATTGTGTCTCCTTAGTTATGCCCTGGGTTTAAGTGGAATTGTCACATTATTTGGTGCCAGCAGTGCAGGATTTTAATTGAACCTTAGTGGTCTGTGGGTAGTTGTCACTGAGATGTGCATTCTCAACAGCCACATGATAAACATACAGTTACATTTGAAAACAGTCCTAATTATTTTTTAGTCAGTTTAGTGAGGAATAGCAGGCAAAGATGTCAGCAGAGGATTATAGCAAGCTGGCAAGGAACCAGTTGGCCAAGGTGTGTGAAGCCAAAGGACTGTTGCATGCCACACTGACTAAGGAAACAATGATCTCAGCCTTAGAGTCACAGAGCAGACCAGCAGCTTGGAGGATATCCAGTTTGGCAATGTGGATGTACAGTCTTCACAAGCAGGATGGTTTACCTTTCTTCAGTTGACTGAAAAATCCATCTAGAGTTATAGAGACTCAAAATGGAGGCTGAAGAAAGGGAGAAGCAGAGTCAATATGAACTGTGGTGTTTGGAGATGGAAGCCAAATGTTTGGAGGCTGAGGAGAGGTAGAACCAGTGTCAGCATGAAAAGGAACATTTAGAAATGGAAGTTGAAGAAACTGAGAGGCAGAGACAGCACTAAAAGGAGCTTCTAACCCTTCATCAGGGTCCTGGATGTAACGGGGAAAGGAATCCCAGAAGCCATAAAGCTCAGTAAACTATTTCCTCAGTACAGGGAGGGAGATGACTTTGATAGATTGATTTATATATTTGAGATTGCATGTAAACAATATAATGTTGACCAAAGGTTCTGGGTACAGTTTCTGATCCCCTTACTCCATGGTAGAGCTGTTAATGCAATTCCTAAACTGTCTGATAGTGATTGTTTGAATTACAATCATGTAAAACAATGTTTACTGAATTATTTTAAATTAACTCCAGAAATGTATAGAAACAAGCTTCATGAACATAGATGCAAGGCACATGAAAGTGTATGTGATTACATTGCTGATTTATGCGGTTACATTTCTGATTTAAGTATTTATTTTCACAGGTGGGTGATTTGGTGTCAGGCCACCACTTTTGAAGGGCTGGCAGACCTTTTGGTGAGGAAAGAAGCTCTCAGCACTTTGCCTGAGGACATGAGGATCTGGTTGGCAGACGGAGAGTGTAACTATGTAAATGAGTTGGGGAGAAAAAGGGATCTCTTCTAGGCAAGTAGGACACCACTGCATAAGAAATGGACACCCAGTGCTGCATACAGACATGAGGGAACCCATGGGAGGGCAGCCTAAGTCACTCCAATAGAGTTCTCCAGTAACAAGGGAAACCACTAGTTCAAGCACATGGCCAGGATCAGGGATTAGATGTTTCAAATTTAATTGGGGGAAGGGGGGGCAAGTACCATACAAATGTCAACTGAAACAAGGTGAGAAACAAATGGTGAGGGAGCCAGCAAGTGGGAATGACAGAATGCTAGTGGTAAGTTGTCAGGAAACAACAGAGGTGCCAAATTATCACCAAAATTTGTATCCAGTTTTAGTGGATGGAAGACAGGCCACTGCTAAGAGAGACACAGCTTCTGATATAACCATTGGTGAGGCCTGCAGTGGTTAAGGAAAAGCAGTACTTGTTTGGGCAGTCCACACCAGTCAGAGCTTTGGGAGGGACCCCATTCCACATAGCTTTGGCCAGGGTTCTTTTTGACTAGGAGAGTGGAAAAGGGAACAAGAAATTAGGTGTGTCTGAGGATATTCCTGCAGATGTCTCAATAGGGAATGATTTTGATAATATAGTACCTTGTGAGCATGCAGTGACATGCAGTCAAACTTGGAGACAGACACATGGGTCTGTTAGCCTGGGGAGACCCAAACAGATCCTATGTCTGAGGCTGGGGATGGTGATGTGGTTACTTCAAGGAAGGAGCTATCTTGTAGCAGTGAGCCTGAAGGTGAACCACAGCTGCTGGACAGTACTGGTGTTCCAGTGGACATGGTGACTGCAAGGGCAGAGGTGAGGAGTGGTATCCAGGCGGACAGTGAGGCACCGCTGACAGAGGATACTGGGCTTCCTGTGGAAGGGGAGCTGGGCAGGGTCACAAAAGTAGAGTTGAGACAGGCTCAACTTACAGACCATACATTACAAGGCTTGAGAGAGGCAGCTAAGGAAGCACCAGATGCTCAAGGAAGAGGGGAGTCTGTACACTAGAATAATGGGTTACTGTACAGAGAGTGGACTCTTGAGGGAGGGCTAGAGGTTGAGGTAATACAGCAGTTGGTAGTGCTCAGAGCCTACCATCTGGCACTTCTAGCCATACCCCTTACTGGAGACAGTGGTGAGGATTGAGGCTCCTTAGTTAATGCCTTGGGTTTAAATGGGATCATCACAATGTAATATAACAATTTCCCTATTTGACAATAAGGTTTCTTTTGCAATATGTGGGGGAAAATAGGCCCATACTTAGTCTGGAGACCGAGTTTGTATATCTCATTCACTGTTAATATGTATGTCTTGGGACATATTCTGTGTGATGTTATTTCAGTCGGATATTCTTCAGAAGATGCTTTGGAATCCTTTAAAGGAGATTATATCTATCAGGTAATATACTGTTTGTGCCCTTTGAGTGCTGCATTCATGTTTGTTAGAGGTACTGATGCATTAGCCTTTCATTTAACATTGTGTGGGAAGGAGGGCTCAACTAGGTTGGCCTGACATGTCCATTGAGTGGAATTTTTTGTCCACACACCTCCATGGCATTACTGCGTGACTGATGTCATCTTGTATCTTTAGGAATTCCCCATCCTAAGTACTGCATATGTGGTGAACTGTGTATATACATGTGTGTGTGTGTGTGTGTGTGTGTGTGTGTGTGTGTGTGTGTGTGTGTGTGTGTGTGTGTGTGTGTGTGTCTGTGTGTGTGTGCGCGTGTGTGTGTGTGCGCGAGTGTGTGTGTGTGTGTGTGTGTGTGTGTGTGTGTGTGTGTGTGTGTGTGTGTGTGTGTGTGTGATGTGAAGTAGCAGTTATTGCTCCAGTTGGTTTTGCAGTAACCACAGATATTTTACCAGCTTCAGGGATTACTTTTGTGAAGATGTATTCTAAGGCCTCTGTAACAAATTTGGTCATCCTCTTCCTACATGTATACCAGGGAGTTGTATGTTTGGATTGTGACTGCTTTGTTTGAAGGGGTGGAAGGCATCTACATATGCACATGTAGGAGGACATGTGTAGATAATAGTAGAGGATTGCATTTAGTTCTTGAAGAATTTCTTGCCATAGGTCCCAATCTAAATTTGAGCTGTACACACACTCTAATCTCAGGAGTCACATACCAGTTGATTGTACTCTGAAGGCAGGCATACTGCACTTGCATGGTGTAAGTCATTGTCTGAAGGGTTGTCAAGCACTGTTGATCAAAAGCTGTGCTGGGACTGATGCATTTCTACTGTTTGTGGAAGTAACAAGATGGATTTCTCCCCACTTGTAACCCTCTACAGTGTACACAGAGGAAGCATGCTTGCCACTGTAGTCCATGGACATATGGAAGACATAACCTGTCCCTAATACTGCTATAGTTTCAGAAGGTTTCCTACCCCGGGAAATGTGACTCCCTGTTCCCTACCAATGCAACATCCAGAAACATAACATACCTACCAGAACACCACACATACAGTAACTGTACACATTGGTGACCCAGCATAATTCTTTTTCATCTTGCAGGGAACTTTTCAACAAAGCCAGTTTTGTGTATTGCTTAGTAGGAATATAGTGTGTATGAATCTTCACCAGCTTAAACATATATGCCTCTGGTATTACAAGCTATCATGCCTGTGCATGACTGTCACTGAAACGGTAAATTCTCTCAGGCAGAGAATGCCATCCTGCTGCAGATCCTCCATGAACATGGTTGATGAATGCCCTGGCACAAGAGATTTGACTAGGCCTTCTGATCCCTTCTCTGGCAGGACCATATCCAGGAGATTGTTTTTGCTGCTAGCCAAAACTTGTCATATGATCCCATTAGCAGAAGGTTCACATATGTGATTGATAAGTATGCAATAAGGAAACCCACCAGGTATAACTGGAGGTCCACTGACATTAACATCATTGGCAAACATAGAAGACTTCTTACCATCTGTATCTGGAGGCGCAGATAGATCAGTACCCACAGAGGACTTCTAACCTGGGTACCAAATTGCCATGTTAGCTTGAATATCTATTGGTAATGACAGTGGTGGGCATGTGTTAACATATGTTAGTATTCACACTACCCGCCCGACTCAGGATCATAAAATTAACGAGCATAGATTCTTTTTTCTTATAATGGATATCAGGTGAGCAAGCACACTGCCAGTTTATATAAAATAAGTTAACCATATTTTTGTTCCTGAAGCACTCTGGTATGTAGCAATACTTTCACTGGGACGCAGGTGTTGATGAAGGACCTTTTTGTTCTCATCCCCCATGGCATTAATGTGTAACCGGTGTCTCCTTCTATCATTAGATACATTCTTAGATTGGTTAAATGTTCGTGTTTTCACAGGTGCTGATTTATCAGGGTCCTCCACCATGGATACATCTTTACCTGGTGTTGGAAACTCTCTGGACCCACTAATGATGGCATCCAAATCTTGACACGGCTGAGGTCACAGCATCAGTGATAGACTTGATAATGTGATGACCATGTCCCTAACCTCTTCCATGGACACAGTGTTTCTGTCTGTGAAACCCAGCACTTGGACCCAGGATGTCACCTTAGGACAAGGTGATGCCAACACATCAGCACACACATATGAAGTGACAGAGTCATCCTTGGTCACCACAGATCAACAGACTGTGAGGTGGACCTCAGAGCTTGGCATGCTGGTGTCTAGCCATACCAAAGATATCTCCCATCTGGTTAGTACATAATGCCTCTGCAGGACCATAATACAGTGACTGGCACATACCAATGCAGCCTTAACCAAGCTGGTTAAGATGCTATAGAGTCTGCATGGTATGCTGGAGAAGTGTCTTGGCCAGTTGTGTAGCATTATACAATGGAGGCAGACAGAGAGTATACAGAGCAGATGCTTTTGTGTGGCTGCCCAGCACAGTCTTCCCTCCTCCCATGACCATTCCAACTCTGGTGGGGCAGCTCAATCCAGAAGGAAAAGAAGGTGGACACGATTTGTGACACATAATGTCATCAGCTGCACACCTCCATTCATTGTTGAAGGTACTTGGGTTCTCATGGATGAAGAAACAGGCAGGGTGGGCAGGGTGTCCATACCAAGACCACTCATAGTAAATCCTTCCATTCTCATGCAGCACTCCCTTCAATGTACATGCTGGGGATCATGCCAACAATGTTCCCAGGAGACGGTGCCCCTATGAATGTGGATGTTCATTGTCTGTGCATATATCATCTCTAGGTGCCCTGGACCTGTTTATAATACCCCTGGTACAGAATGGCATCAGCTGCTGGAGCTGTGTTGATACACACACACGTGCGCTCGCGTGCACACACACACACACACACACACACACACACACACACACACACACACACACACACACATTAGAACGAACCACCATCACTCAATCATACTACGGTGGAGACACCACTTCTATCCCTACCCAGAATACCTGACTCCCCAGACTTACTCATCCATGGTTCTCACATCACTAATCCTCCATACCACACATCCTACACAAAGATACTGCCCATTATTGCCACTTTTCACTGTGGCCCTTCTCACCTGTGCATATGATGACAACTGTACCTGCCTTCAGTACACTGTCACCTGGGTAGTCTGTATCTGATGCACAAGATGTACAGTCCATGCATGGTATAAGAAAACCTTGCTGCAGTTTTGCTGCAAAATTTTTGCTTTTATATGTTATACTTATTCTGGCCCATAGTTATTAATCGGATATCATCTGTTAGCCAGTCCCAAAATATACTGCCCCCACCTCAACCTCATATAGTCATCCCCTGCAGCTACCTCCTCCACAGGCTCCTCATTATGCATCTCCTCCACTACTGACTTCAGAACTTCCTTCTTCCAAATGTTTCTCCCTTGCTGTGTCTGTTTATGTAACAACATGTTATGCAATACTGAATACACTACAGTGCATGTTCCAGGGTAATACCGTAGTGCCCTAACAGAGACAACCAGATAGCAGAAACAGGCCTTTACCAGTCAAGACACCTGTTCCACAATAATTCACGTATGTGTCAGTGTGGGGTTGTATGTATTCTCTGCCACCATCTGTGGGTTTCTAATAGATGTCATTATTATGTCCAAGACATATCTGACATTACCAATAAGATGGTCCTATAGGAAATCACTGATATAAGTCAAACATGTGCCAGCTATGGGAATTATGGTCCCTGACTTGGTGGCCTGCCAGCACATTGTATATTATACTCTGTAGAGTACAGACCACCTGCAGGTGTTGAAGTGGGACCCTTTATGGTTGATATGGCATACTCCACAGCTCTGGCCTTGATGACAATGTGAAACCAGGCAATGATCCCCAGTACCTCAGGTTAAATGGACCTTACAGAAACAGATGCTTGGTGCCAGAGCCATGGGCTCAAGCTTAATGCCAAGAAATGTATAGTTATCCCCTTTGGGAAAAACCATGTACCCATGAATTACCACATAGGTGGCAGTACACTAAACATCAAAAGTGTGATGAGAGATTTAGGGACACAAGTGGGCAGTGGTCTCACCTTCGATAACCACATCACCACAACAGTCAGGAAATCCTTCTATGTGGCACACCTCATCACTAAGGGCTTTTCATTGAGAAAAAAGGAGGTCATTGTCCCACTGTACTCATCCCTCATTAGACCCATTATAGAGTACCTCACAAGACATCTGCAATGGCTGGAAAGGCCACAGAAATACCTCACTAAAAAAATCAAAGACCTAAAGCAGATGCCCTATGCTGACTGTCTAAAAAGAACTCCAGCTGTACTCTGTGGCATATCATCTACTTAGAGGTGATCTCTGCTTAACATACAAGGCCATGTCTAACCCTGAGCTGTTGGACATGCTACACTTAAAGAAATCCCAATCCCTCAGAGACACACGCTCCAGGGATCTAAACCTTGTCATCACAATGAACAAAACATGCTGGATGGATAGATTCCTGACCCAGAGACTCCCCATACTCTGGAATAGACTGCCCACATATGTCAAGCAGAGCACCTCATTGGCCCTCTTCAAAAGGAACCTTGACAATTGGATGGGAGATAGGAAATTCACCTTGGGGATCACGTCAGTCGCCCTGCTAGACAGGGGTCCGGGAAGTAAATATTGTGGGAAGAAATATCCAGGGAATTGTTATGGCTAGGCGTGTATAGGCCCTAGGGCCAATAGCCTAGTACCAACCTATGAACCTATGTCATAAAATGCCTGTAGTGAGTGGGAACTCATATGCTCCATCACATGCTGTGGCATAGTGTCAAAAAACTGGTTGAGTATTGCTGAGGCAAATGTTTTGGATATGTCTGCTGTGTCCACTCTTAGTCAAAGACAGGTACTTGTAGCTAAGGTCCTTAGAGCCATATGTACCTCAGTGTATACAGGAATATGTACTGCATGAGACCCATTAGCCTGCATATAAGAGCAAGATAGCTCAACCAGCTCCTGGATGGTTTCTTTATCCACATGGTAGAGGTCAACTATTTCTTTATCATTGAAGGCATGACATGTTAGGCATGAAGAGTTTACCTATATCTCTATCTATCTATCTATCTATCTATCTATCTATCTATCTATCTATCTATCTATCTATCTATCTATCTATCTATCTATCTATCTATCTATCTATCTATCTATCTATCTATCTATCTATCTATCTATCTATCTATCTACCTATCATTCTATAGCCCAGTATGTTATATCATGACATATGTCAACAAGAGCACTTGCACCACTTAACAATACACTGCACCTACAGGAATTCAAAAACTGTGCTACGCAAAGGATATCAGAGTATGATACTCCATAAGCTACTTACTGCAGAGTGATTTTAAATTTAGAGCTTCTGCAGGTTCAAGTGTCATCATGTTTCACAAGTGCTACAGTCTCAGAGTAAGGGCATCACTTAACATTATAAATAACACAATGGGGACCTAGACTCTAAGAATATAACAGTTGTAAAATGAGACAAAAATTTTGCAGCTGTCTCATACCACTAAAAGTAACTACAGCTGAAGGCATTATGAGGCAGTTACACTCTCAAAAATTGCTTTAGATTGCTTGTGGGATATATCATTGACATATCATGGGTTAATAGACTACATTCACTGTTTTTGGTATGTGTGCTGCACAAATATGTCTTATAACTTTAAATGGATTGACTAAAGTGTAAGGCATATTAAAATGCAAATATATGTATATAATGAAAGTATAATATAGTGGCATTTATGGTGGAAAGAGAGTGGAGCTACATGTGATGAGCTGTTTTCACTTGCTCTTCTTACTTCTTCAAACATAATATTCCTCTCTTCATTGGTGTAGCTAGGCATTACCTATGAAACAAATGGTGCACATTTGTTATGGAGTAATTTATTTTGTGTAATGAGATGTGCTCAGATTTATTTTTTGTTTTAACTTGCAAAGTCCTCGCTATGTCCCTGCATATATTTGTTTATTTGCATTTAAAAAAAAAACAGTAAATGAATATTATTAGCTTAATTTATTGTCTAGAACCACTAAGACCAATTTCTGTTTTCTCAATGTCATATCTCCTTCTATTTTTGCTATTAACTTATAAGATCTTAGGCTAAGAATCACTTTAATAATGTAAAGGATAATGTCTTTCTCTGAGATGTTAGTTATGTGCTCATCCCTCATGCAGTGCAGTTATTCAGAATAATGTCAGGTAGTCATTATAAACTAATAAGCAGAACCTGCAATGCAATGTAAGTTACTTATCAACAATAGGAAAGGTTATTCATTTTTAACAGTACAGCTAAATGTCACATTTTATACTATAGGGAGCAAATAAATTGTCATTAGATAATGCAGCAAGATTAAATCTGAAACTGCACAATTAAAGTTATAATGAAAACTTTTACTGATGCAAATGCTGCTATCTATGAATAAAGGATGCATTAGAACAAATATTGTACTAGCAAGCATCATGCTCATTTCATTAAGTTTATAAGCCATGACTGAGCTCAGCGCTGCTGAACTCACCCTAAATTGTATTCCACCATCACACTATTGTAGAGGTAGGACACATATGTATGATGTCAGTGATCATGGAGGGGCAAATGGCATTAGAGGTCTAACCAGCTGTCTCTGTTTATAGAAACCAGAAGCATGACCACCCATGCTTGGAGGTAAAGGATACAGTTACAGCACTGTTAACTTTGTTGTAGCTTGGATATATGCAGGTTTTTAAATTATCTCTAAATTAGTTCAACCCTAATAGATACATCTGGATTTCCTATATAGTATGGTATTCTCATCCAGAACTTCCAGGGATATATTACAGTATATAGGAAAAATAGGCTGACTAACTGGCAGTGTAAGAAATGGCCTTTTCTAATTTCCATCCACGAATGATGGTCTCTACTTCCTGACACACTTCCAGGTATACCATATCTCTCTTCAAGTGGGTGTGTCATCACCAGGATAAGGTCTAAAGGCTGTGGCAAATTAACACTGGAACACTAATAGCTTCAAAGGTTCATAGGTGTGTACTAGGCTAATGCCCCTGGAGTCTTTAAAAGCCTAGCCCATAGAAGTGCCCTGGCATTCTGCCACTCGAAAAAAAAAAAAAAGAAGAAGAAGACCAGTCCACAGGCAGCCTGGGATGTTAAGTAACACTAAATAGAAAACAAAAATAATAATTCTTCAACATTCTCATTCATACTAAGTGACCGTAAGTTTATTAAAGCCATGTTTGCAGATTATTCCTCTAAATAAGAAATTGTGCCTGTTGTCTTACTGGAAAAATAAATTATATAATAATAGCACTGTGAAAATGATAGCCATTTAAGCTATTTTTTTACAATTAAATTATTATGATAAGGCAACAGAGCAACAGAAGCTTATCTAAAAAGGCAGTGTGTTTGAGAAAGAAAATTATTGCCGGGTGCCTTTAACAATATGTCTTGAAAGTTAGGAATATACATGAGTTCCTTGTGATTATATTGTCTTCTGTACATAGATGAGAAAGGTTAATTATTACAGTTACATGCACAGGGCCATATAATTGCAGCCTGAGAGCAACCAGATTCTATTGATTGTGCAGCTGCTTTATGTACTTCAGTCGTAACTCATAGTGCATAGCAGATCCAGTTGTTTCCTGCTGTCTGTTCTTCAAGCTAGGTTTACTAAAGGGCTATAAAATTACGGGATTCAATAGTCAAAGAACAGCTACATTTTAAAATAAATATATCTTAAGTTTTCATAGGTGTTTTAAAGTACAATAATTTGCTTTAGGTGCTGGATATCATTTAGTATATTTTAGAATATTATAAAATTGAAATATAAAATTCTAAATATATATGTTTCACAGCCTGTATTTAATGAGTGCCAATACTCCACCTTTTGCAAAATTTTTCAATACTTATTTATTTATTTGGTTATGCAATTTGTTACTATGTTAGATTGTTAGTTAGTACCATCTGTTAGACATGTTCTTCATTAACTTTATGGTAATACTGCATAAGACATTTACATTATTAAACTACTTTTGGACTATGGAATATACCATATTGCCAGACTTGAGAAATAATACATTTATTACAGGGTTAGCCCTCGTGTCTCTTATAGACAGAGTCCAACAGTAAATATTCCCTAACTAATAGTGGATGGATAGTGATAAATTCATCACGGAGTGTTACCCGTGTCTCTTATAGAGTAAAGCTGATAGTAAACATTCCCTAACAAATATTCTCCTCCACCATATAACTTTTTAACATCCTCATAACTAACATACCCCTCCTAATAAATATCCCCCTCAATTAAAATGCACATGTTACAAGGGGATGCAATTGTGTTGGTTTGCATGGCTAGGTTTACAAAGGCTTTGGTGGTCATTAGCCTAATATATACCTATGAGCCTACACAAATATGATCCGACTTGCACTATCACACTACATTATATTCTACTTGAGATGCATGTTACATGAAGTTGTAGAAATTTACTTCAACAAACGCATTTTACCTCAATACTGTCTCTTACACTTACATTTGTAATTTCTCATCCACATGACTACTTGCTTCAGTTCTACAGAAAATGAATACATGTGCTCTACTGGGAAGCATGTTGGTAAACCCTTGCATGGGAGTAGGCTCTAAACATTTCATATAGTTCCTGTTAGCTAAGGATTGCTAGACAGGTAGACTAGGACATTAGCAATGGGACTTCAAGACATGCTGCACTTGGGGTAACATTTGAATGGCAACCAAAATATAAAATAAGCCTCCATGACTCCTCATGCTTTAAAGGATAATAAAGAATCACGCAAGTCTACTTCCTATTCTGAGACTATCTCCAAGTTTGCAATGCTGCTAACGTGTTAGAGGAGTCCATTATGTCTGTAATGGCTATTCAGCATAGTGAGTGCTCTACCTTCATGTAAGAATTGGTACTGCAGGCAGTACGTGATATTTAGTCCAAAGGCCTGCAGTATAGTTTTAAAATACAGCTAAACCAGTCTGGAGGTGCCAGAGAGGGAACATGCAGCTGCTGGATATTAATGTTTAACACTTTTCTCTTTTACAAATAGGCAGACCTCTCTACCTCTTAACTCAGAAATCAAGGACAAAGCCAAAAAATGGGATGAAAAAGGCTGAAAACAGGGCCACATTTTAAAAATGATTCTCATAAACTTGAAAAGTTGCTAAAATAACATGTTTTACATTAACATTAATTTCCAGGAGACTATGAAGTCTAAAACTCAAATGTCTGTCATCCTCAATGATTTTTCATAAAACCACAAATTCTATGAAGAACAGACAAAAAATATGAAGCAAAAATCTGGACATTCTATGAAATTCTAGATAGTTGAGAGTTATGGACACAGGAGATGACTCATCAAAATCATAGATTCATGAAAAATTACGAAGTATGTAATCTAGGGCACCATTTAAAACACTAGTTTGATTTCCTAATAACCTCAGTGCAGTGTGTTGAAATGACCTGCTCAGAGTCACACCACAGGCAAATGGAGACTGTGGGACTCAAACCCTGAACTACAAGAAAAGGTTTGCTTATCACACATAGCCTTTATCCTCTGTGGCAGCTGCCAGAATTTGTTTCAACACCTTACACTGCAATTTAGTAGTGCAACCTAACAGCACACCATCTATATTTAGAGGTCTAATACTGCATGCATGACAAACCTTTGCTTGCCATACATGCAGTATAGTTACTGGCATATAGGTGGTGCTGTGGAGATTTCTTTTTTCAGTGGATCTCATCAGGTGTATGGTGGACTCAGCAGTGTTTAGACTAGAGCAAGAATAGGTAATGTGATTCATTTGAGTAGCCTGTCTGTGAACTTCATTGTATATGCTTGTTATAATGTGTTATCACATTGCTTCACATCATGAACATAGACCTGCAAACTATTTGGTGCACTCCATCACCTGTTGTGACATCAGCTGGAGAGATGTAGCTGAAATTTCCATTTAAGACAGCATTGCAAGATGGCAGAAACCCTCTGCAAAGTTTCATTCTAGTTTTTAGAATGTTGCCGAATATGTCTTGATTTTAACAAACTTATGCATTTTGCTTGTTTTCCTTGTGCATGTTCTACCAGGTATCCATTTTCAAACTACAGTACATATATTTCACAGTAAATCTCCTTTGTAACTATTAATACCCAGTATTTTAGATGTTTTACCTGATATTATCTGACATTTCTGAAAGAGACATTAATGGGTTAATCACTAGTTTAAACAAGAGGATTTAAAACAGCCAGACCTGCCCTCCCCTTCTGGTCCCATGTTAGCACTTTGAGTTTCTGTGTCTGTTTCTTGATTACCTGATGTGTGTGGAAGATTTTCAGTCCAAATATCTCTAGTTAATCACTGTATATACACTTTGGATTATCACAGTATCAAAAATGTTACTGAAGAAAATTGGGCCATTGTCACAGGAAACCTTTTTCTGATTAACATCTTAGGTGAAGCCCCATCCTTTGTTTATAGGAAGGCCAGGAACATTAGAAGCTTTGTTGAATTTAAACTTAGACCATATGAGAGAAAAACACTAAAAAATGTGAAGCTAATTGTACATTTTGTATATTTATACAGCAAGGTGATAGTTTTTATTGCCCTTATTTAAAGAAAATCATTAAGACCAGTGTGGGGGGGTGACTGTAACACTACAAAAGTAATTTACAGGGCACAGTACAATGAACACGATGCAGTCTATGTGGGCAAGACTGTAAATAAACTTAAGCGTAGGATTTCATGTCATCTGTCAGAAATCCACTCTGGATGTAAAATTAATGCACTAGCCAAACACCTTTCTCTTCATAAAAGATACACAGTTTTTAAGTTCCAGGTCCTGTATTGCGTAGACATGGGTGATCTTGAAGGAGACTTCCCGAATATTCTGGAGAAACATGAACTCATGTGACAATTAAAGCTGAACTCTTTTAGAAAGCCTGAACTAAACTACTACTGTTCAATTAAAAGTGTACTCGAACTTAGAAAATTGCCACATTGTTTACATGACTAATTTTATTTTATTCTACCAGTTGGTTTTAAATACCATGTTAAATCAGTTTTTATTTTAGTGTATATTTTGTTTCTATCATCATATATTTTTTCTTATTATTTTTTCTTTTTCTTGTTCTCTTTTTTCTACTTTATTCAAAATAATGTGTAATAACAATACTAATTATACAATAATATTTTTATAGATAGTTTTTAGGGTTCTTGTACACAGACCTGAAGAAGTCTAGAAGGATGAAAGTGATCTTTGTTAACAATATGTCATTCTAAGTATTTTGGATTAAGCACTTGTGCTTCAGACCAGTTGTTTTACATTAGGAAGGTTTGTGGCATGCACTGTGGTGGCAGGACAGGTAGCTTTCATCCTTCTAAGTTGGGAACTGCTGATTGAGAGCTCAGTGTCTGTTATTCCTAAAGTGTATTAGTTCTGGTTTATGCACTTGGGCTTCAGGCCAGTTATTTTACATTAAGAAGGTTCGTGGTCTGCACTCTTGTGGGAGGAGAGGCTGGACTCTGCCCTTCTGAGCTGGGAATTTCTGGTTAAAGGTTTATAGTGCCTGCATATTTGAACTGTTTCTTACTGAAATTGGTACACCTTGTTTGCTGTAGCATAGACTAGATCCAGGCCTGCTGAATCTAGCTTTGTTTGTATGCTTGTTGTTTGTTTGCTTGTTATTTCCCTGGAACGCTAATTCCACCTAAAGCGTGGCTTCTCATTGCTTCTGTGGATCCCTAGTGATATCTGCATTGCTTACTGTACATATTTCCTTGTTTCACTTGAAAGAAAATACTGTTTGTCATTTTTGCATTTAAGTTACCTGTAACACATTGCACTTAAGTTACCTGGCACTTACTCACTAAAGCAATTATATAAGTCAGCACTAAAAATTAAAAGCACTACACCCTCACTCCCCATTGACCCTTGTTTTCAATTATAAAGGAGTTCCCAATATTATTCTAGCATGTCCAAAGGTCAGTTGTCAATCTCCTCTCCGGTCCAGCTGGTGAACCTGGGAATCTTGAGGCAATGTTACAACTGCCTCATGTACACAGACAACCCTCTCCTCCTCCCAACAAATTCCAACACATGTGAGAGATGCAACCATATAGCCAAACTGGAGGCTAAGCTCTCTCAACTCAGTACTGGCATAACCAGTCAGGAGGAGAAGGAAACCACACTCACTACTATTCCAGTCTCACATAGACCTACCACAACAGCAAACCAAACACATAATCACACAAAAACATACTCGGAGGCTCTAAATAAAGATCTGCCTAAGCAGCAGAGACCTCCAAAGCAGACACCCAAGCAACCGCTACCCCAAAACAAAACACGTGCAACACATATCTCACAAAGCCAGTGTGCCGAACAGTCACAGCCTTTAATGCTAAACAACACACCTGATACACTTGTAATAGGTGACTCTATCGTCAGGCACACTGACATCCCGCTCACCAGGCTGAACAAGGAAAAGGTCATGGTGAGCAGCCTGTCGGGCGCTAGGATCCGCCACATAACACAAGCACTCAGGTCACTCCAAGGCAAGTACAAAAATGACTCAGTCATTGTCCATGCTGGTGTGAATGACCTGAGATGTACCTCCCTGGACTACATGAAAAGAGACATAGAGGAGCTCTCTGAGCATGTAGCTCAGGCTGGTATGACCCTGACCTTGAGTAGCATCTTACCCTCACCAAGAATGATGCCACAATATGAAGACAAGATGATCAATTTCAACAATTGGCTTAAGTACTGGTGTCATTCAAAGGGGATCCAATGCCTGTCAGCCTAGGATGATATGCTCGACAAGCCACGATGCTTCGCTAGGGATGGCTTGCACCTGTCACCCCTGGGCTTTCGGATATTGGCAAAGGCTCTTGCTACCCCATAGTGCCTTTTTTAGGCAAGGCTCAAAAGACAAACCCACCTCCATAGGTATCACAAGGGATAAGAAACTAAGAGTAATGCTACTCAACGCCAGAAGTCTAAACCTCAAGATGCACGCACTTGAAACTCTCCTTAGCATGGAGAACATCGATATCTGTGCAGTAACAGAAACCTGGTTCAGGGCTCCCGAGAGCACCCCAGCACTACCAGGTTATACCTCATACCATGCTTTTCGGCCCCAAAACTTGGACCGAACCACAAAAGGAGGGGGAGTATCGATATTCATCAAAGATACCCACACCTCCAAGTTGGTGGCAAAGCACGAAGTATCAGAGACTATCCATGTGCAACTAACAGTGGGTAAAACTGCCTTCCAGTTTATAGCCTGCTACAGACCACCCTCCCAAACCCAGGAACCCCACTCGGCCTTCCTGAGAACACTGGAAAATATGAAGGTCTCTCCAAACACCATTATATTGGGCAACTTCAACTACCCAAACATAGACTGGGAGCATTACTCTTGCTCCAACACCCTAGCCCAAAGATTCCTTGAATTCATAAACTCAAATGCTATGGAACAACTTGTTACCAATCCCACAAGAGGGGAAAACATACTGGACCTGATCATCACCAACATGGGGACTCTATGCTCCAGACCAGAAGTGTATCCCTCACTGGTAAGATCAGACCATAAACTGATCTCAATGGATATTCACATCCCGACCCCACCCCCTGCCCAGAAAACCACAGTGAAAAACTTCTCTAAAGCAAATTTCACACTCCTCAAGACCAAGGTGGAATCCTTCAAAGCCCCCGGGCCTGTGGAAAATACGTCCCAGACCGCAGAATCCTTTATAAATGCATTCTATGAACACCTTCAGGAATGCATGGATCATGCAATCCCAAATAAAACCAAGACCCAATCCTCCAAAGGCAGACGTCCTGTCTGGTGGACCCCAGCCATAAACAAACTATACAATAGAAGGAGGAAGCTATTACATGATAGAACAAAATCCCAAAAAGGGAAGGCATCTCTGATCAGTATTAGCAAAAAACTAAGGGCACTCATAAAATCGTCTAAGGCCAGCTTCGAGAGAAAAATTGCACAGGACACTAAGGATAATCACAAGGCTTTCTTTAGTTATATTAGGAACCTGGGTGGGAATTCCCAGATATGCTCAGAATTAGTCCAAAATGACAAAAAATACACCAAGCCCACAGACATAGCCAACATCGTAGCTGACAGGTTCAGCACAAACTCCCCCCCCCCACCAAAAGGGCAAATATCTATCCCAGCAGAGTGCTGCCCCCCTGACATCTCAGATGCTCAGGTAAGAGCCGGCCTCTCCAAACAAAAAACACAGCATCAATAGGACCAGACAGTGTCCCGGGCTACATCCTACATGAACTCCAAGAAGAGCTAAACCCAAACATAAAACTACTGTTCAATCTCAGCCTTACTACAGGATATGTACCCAAAGGGTGGCATACAGCAACAGTGGTCCCTCTCCACAAAGGTGGTGCCTCAACGGACCCTGAAAACTGTCGCCCCATAAGCCTGACTAGCTTGGTCTGCAAAGTTATGGAAAGGATCATCATGGACCTCATAAATAAAGATATCGAGGACCTACAGACACTGGATCCTACCCAGTTCGGCTTTGTTAAGGGCAGATCCTGCCTCTTAAACCTGGTCAACTTCTTTGAAACAGTCACCAAGGCCATTGATGAAGGGAAGGTGGTCCACACAGCCTACCTGGACCTCGCAAAAGCCTTCGATACAATACCCCACTCGGGCATTATAGATAAGCTCACCAGCTTAAATATAAACCCCTATGTCACTAGATGGGTTGCAAACTGGCTCAAGGACAGAACCCACATGGTTAGAATTGCTGGAGCCATGTCAGACTCCAAACCATTTACAAGTGGCATCCCACAAGGCTCAGTCCTGGGACCTCTCTTGTTCGGTATATATTTCCCGGAGGTACAGGCCAACACAGAAGGACTGTGGCTGACCAAGTTCACAGATGACTGCAAACTGGGCGCTATAATCGACTCTCCAGCTGACACAAGCATCCTCCAAAAGGGCCTCATAGAAACAGACAACTGGTGCCAGAGCCATGGCCTCAAGCTAAACGCCAAAACGTGTATAGTCATCCCCTTTGGCAAAAACAAAGTGCCCACAAATTACCACATAGGTGGTAATCCATTAAGTACAGAAGAAGTAATTAGGGATCTGGGGACCCAAGTTGATAGCAATCTCTCATTTGACAACCACGTGGCCAAAGTGGTTAGAAAAACATTTTATATAGCCCACCTAATCATGAAGGGATTCACATCTAGATTAGGGGAGGTCATCGTGCCTCTTTACTCATCCCTCATCAGGCCCATAATCAAGTACATTGCCCCTTTTGGGATGTACCTTACCAAACACCTGCAGCAACTGGAAAGACCCCAAAAGTACCTCACCAAGAGGATCAAAGGGCTCAAACAGATGCCTTATGCTGCCCGGTTAAAGAAACACCAGCTCTACTCAGTGGTATACCGCCTGCTCAGAGGCGACCTGTGCCTGACGTATAAAAACATGTCCAACCCGGAATTAAGGGACATGCTGCACCTCAAAAAATCCAAATCCCATCGAGCTACACGCTCGAGAGACTTGAACCTCAGCACTGAAATAAATAGGACATGCTGGAGGGACATATTCATAACCCAGAGGATCCCTTCACTCTGGAATAAAATCCCAGTCCAGGTTAGGCAGAGTCCATCATTGACTCTCTTCAAGAGGAATCTTGATGAGTGGATGGGAGATCATAGGTTTACCCCGGGTATCACTTCTGTGTCACTGTTAGACAGAGGCACAGTATACTAACCTCGAAAAAGGGCATAGCAAAATTAATTTAAAATGGGTGGCGAAAGCCAAACATACTCTGGCTAGGCTTATGAATGCCCTAGGGCAGATAGCCTAGTATGAACCTATGAACCTATGAACCTAATAGGTTATGATAATAGAATATGATTTTTACAATTGAATTTTTACATGCAAAGTGTATATGTATATATCTATATATATTTTTTGATTGCTAAATGGATTAAGGCTGATATATTTCCAGCTATGTAGTATATTGTCTTGGATAAAATCACACACTTTATATATATATATATATATATATATATATATATATATATATATATATATATTTAGAAAGCTTGTGAGGAAACTATTGCTCTGTTATTTTTGTTTTACTTGAATCAGTTGTCTGTGTACTTAATAAAGGATTTTCAACTGGAAACAGATTACCTGCCTTGCTTGGATTACTTTCAAATACTTAGTAATTCTGTACAATATTTCAAATTATATATTTTTTAATTTTTTACTTAAGAAGAGTTTAAGTTCACTACATCTACCTGCTATTGTCTGATCTGATTAATATACAGTGATTAACTAGAGATATATGAGACCTACCACAACTGCAAACCAAACACATAAAAACACAAAGACATACTCGGAGGCTCTAATAAAAAACTTATCAAAACAACAGAGGCTCCCAAAGCAGACATCCAAAAATCCACCACCTCAAAACAAAACACATGCAACACATACTTCAATAAATCAGTGTGTCAATCACAGCCCTTAAGGCCAAACACCATGCCTGATACACTAGTAATAGGTGACTCTATAGTCAGACGGTTCTACCTGACAAAGTCAAAACCACACAACACCGACAACGACATCACCGACACCACATAATCGACAGTGCATTAACACGAAACCTCACATACCCGACAACGAAATAACCGACGGTACACAAACACGAAACCCCATACACTGCACACACCACAATAACAACAATAAAAAACAAAACACATCCCCATTCCACAAACCACACACACAACACAAGCACACCAAAATCCTTACAAACCCACACTAAACCTTACATACACAACTATCGACAACCCTAACCCTAAGGTCCGTCACTATCGCACGCATACCTAACCCGCTCCTAACCCTAACTCACTTAACCCACCTAACCCAAAGTCTATCCCTACCGCACACTTACCTAACCCGGCTCCTAACCCTAACTCACTTAACCGCCCTATCCCAAAGTCTATCCCTACCGCACACTTACATAACCCGGCTCCTAACCCTAACTCACTTAACCCACCCCTATCCCCACAGACCGTCAATATCCACACTTACCTGACTCGCACCCTAACGTCCGTCACTACCGCATACTCACACAGCCTTTTCCCATGTCGGCATCCTCGGCGTCGGTGTTGTCATCCGTCGTGTCGGTCTTCTGCATTGTCGATGTTCTGGCACTCGCGATTCGCATCGGTCATCTTTATTGTCGATCTTCTGGAGCTCGGGATTCCGTTGTCGGTGTTCTACACTGTCGACTAAGTCAGGTAGAACCAGTCAGACACACTGATGTCCCGCTGACCAGGCTGAACAAGGAGAGGGTGACTGTGAGCTGTCTATCGGGAGCTAGGATCCGCCACACAACACACGCACTCAACTCACTCCAAAGCGAGTACAAATATGACTCCGTCACTGTCCATGCTGGCGTGAATGACCTGAGACGTACCTCCCTGGACTACATGAAAAGAGACATAGAGGAGCTCTCCGATTATGTAGCCCAGGCTGGTATGACCCTGACCCTGAGCAGCATCTTGCCCTCACCAAGAATGATACCACAATACAAAGACAAGATGATCAGCTTTAATAATTAGCTCAAGTACTGGTGTCATTCCAAGGGGATCCAATGTCTGTCTGCCTGGGATGACATGTTGGACAAGCCACGCTGCTTCGCAAGGGATGGCTTACACCTGTCGCCACTGGGCTTCCGGATATTGGCTAAGGCTCTTGCCTCCCCATAGTGCCTTTTTTAGGCAAGGCTCAAAAGACAAACCCACCTCCTTAGAAAACAAAAATGGAAAAAAACTAAGGGTAATGCTGCTCAATGCTAGAAGTCTAAATCTCAAGATGCAGGCACTCGATGCACTCCTCAGCATGGAGAACATCGATGTCTGTGCAGTAACTGAAACCTGGTTCAAGGCTCCTGAGAGCACCCCAGCACTACCAGGTTATACCTCGTATCATGCTTTTCGGCCCCAAAACCCGGGCCGAACCACAAAGGGAGGGGGAGTGTCCATATTCATCAAGGACACCCACACCTCCAGGTTAGTAGCAACACATGAAACATCAGAGACCATACAGGTGCAACTAACCATAGACAAAACTGCTATACAACTGGTAGCATGTTACAGACCGCCCTCCCAATCTCAGGAACCCCACTCAGCCTTCCTGAAGACATTGGAGGATATGAATGTATCACAAAATACCATCATACTGGGAGACTTCAACTACCCAAACATAGATTGGGTACATTATTCTAGCTCTAATACCCTAGCCCAAAGGTTCCTGGAATTCATAAATTCAAATGCACTGGAACAACTAGTCACCTCTCCCACTAGGGGAGATAATATACTAGACCTGATCATCACAAACATGGGGACAAAATGCTCCACACCGGAAGTATACCCCTCACTAGTGAGATCTGACCACAAACTAATCACCCTGGATATGCATATTCCACCTCCACCCCCAGCACAAAAGACCACAGTGAAAAACTTCTCAAAAGCAGACTTCACTCTTCTTAAGACTGAGATGGTATCCTTTAAGCCCACTGTGCCAGTGGATACCACATCCCGCAATGCCGAATCCTTCACAAATGCATTCTATGGACATCTCCAAGAATGCATGGATCATGCAGTCCCAAATAAATCCAAGTCCCTCTCCACCAAAGGCAAGCGTCCTGTCTGGTGGACATCAGCCATTAACAAATTGTATAACAAAAGAAGGAATCTACTGCACATCAGAGCAAAATCCCATGAAGGGAAGACATCTCTGATCAACATTAGCAGAAAACTACGTTCTCTCATAAAAACATCCAAGGCCAACTTTGAGAGAAAAATCGCTAAGGACACTAAAGATAACCACAAAGCCTTTTTCAGCTATGTTAGAAACCTGGGCGGAAACCCTCAGATATGCTCAGAGTTAGTTCACAACAACAAAAAATACACTGAACCCACAGATATTGCCAACATTCTGGCTGATAGGTTCAGTGCAAATTTCTCCCCTCCCTCACCCCCAAAAGAAGAAATACTTATCCCAGCTGAATGTAATCTCCCTGTCATCTCAGATATCCAAGTGAGAACCACCCTAAACAAAGCTAAAAACACAGCAGCAATGGGACCTGACTGTATCCCGGGTTGCATGTTACGTGAACTCCAAGAGGAGCTAAACCCACACATAAAAATGCTATTTAACCTTAGCCTTACTTCAGGATATGTACCTGAACAGTGGCGTACAGCAACAGTGGTCCCACTCCACAAAGGGGGTACCTCTACAGACCCTGGAAACTACCACCCCATAAGCTTAACCAGCCTGGTCTGCAAAGCTATGGAAAGAATCATTATGGAACTCATAAACAGAGACATAGAGGACCTACAGACACTTGACCCCACCCAGTTCGGCTTTGTAAAGAGCAGATCCTGCCTTTTGAACCTGGTTGACTTTTTCGAAACAGTCACTAGAGTCATTGATGAGGGCAAAGCAGTCCATACAGCCTACCTGGACTTGGCTAAGGCCTTTGACACAATACCCCACTCAGGCATCATAGATAAGCTCAATAGCTTAAACGTAAACCCTTATGTCACTAGATGGGTTGCAAACTGGCTAAAGGACAGAACCCATAAAGTTAAAATCGCTGGAGCAATGTCAGACTCAAAGCCAGTCACAAGTGGTGTCCCACAGGGATCTGTCCTGGGACCCCTCTTGTTCGGCATTTATTTCTCAGATGTTAAAGCAAACATGGGAGGGTTGTGGCTGACAAAGTTCACAGATGACTGCAAACTAGGCGCCATAGTCGATACACCAGCGGACACATACATCCTACAAAAAGGCCTCACAGAAACGGACAACTGGTGCCGGAGTCATGGCCTTAAACTAAATGCCAAAAAATGTATAGTCATCCCCTTTGGGAAAAACAAAGTACCCACAAATTATCACATAGACAGCAACCCACTGAGTATGGAAAAACTAATCAGAGACCTAGGGACCCAAGTCAACAGCGACCTCTCATTTGACACCCACATTGCCAAAGTGGTTAGAAAAACATTCTACCTTGCACACCTCATCATGAAGGGATTTACATCCAGATCCAGGGATGTCATTGCACCCCTGTACTCCTCCCTCATCAGACCCATGATTGAGTACAATGCCCCATTTGGTATGTACCTCACCCGGCATTTGCAACAGCTGGAGAGACCACAAAAGTACCTCACCAAGAGGATCAAGGGTCTCCAACATATGTCTTATTCTGCCAGACTTAAGAAACTTCAGCTCTATTCAGTAGCATACCGCCTGCTCAGAGGTGATCTCTGTCTGACGTACAAGGCCATGTCCAATCAGGATCTGATGGACATGCTCCACCTCAAAAAATCCAAATCCATCAGGACCACGAGAGCTAAAGACTTAAACCTCGGCACAAGTATGAATAGGACATGCTGGAGGGATAGATTCATAACCCAGAGGCTTCCCATGCTTTGGAACAAGATCCCAGTTCGTATTAGGCAGAGCCCCTCACTGACTCTCTTCAAGAGAAATCTTGATGAGTGGATGGGAGATCGTAAGTTTACCCCAGGGGTCACATCTGTGTCACTGCTAGACAGGGGCACAGTAAACTAACTCTATTATATAAGGGGACCTTCACTGTGTCATTACTAGACAGAGGCACAGTATTCTAATTTTATTCTGTACTTTTTTGTACCATTTCATGGGGTGGCAAAAGCCACATCACTATGGCTAGGCTTACAAATGCCCCAGGGCAGATAGCCTAGTACTATACTATGAAACTATGAAACTATGAAAATCTTCCACACAGAGAAGTTTCTTACACTGTTTTGTTTGTGGACCCACTATATTTGTTTAATGGGTTGTTTGAGACTTCGGGGATACCACGGAAATTACTTGATTTTTTTCTTGATGACCTTCAGAACTAAATAAAAGTATAGGAGAACATATGAATTCTGAATGTGTAACTGTGCTGTTCAGTTTCATAACGTCACAGTATGTTACTCATACTTTGAAATTAGACATCATATAGGTAATTAGTTTTCACTGAAATGTTGAGATCACTGGAAAATATTTCTATATCTTGAAGGTGTAATGGTAAAGGGGTTGATTATATTTGTGCTGAAGGCAAAAAGACCGAAGACCCAACTAGGATGATGGGTTGGGCCAGCCCATGAAAAAAATGTGAAATTTCATTCAAAAGGTTTTTCAACCAGCTCGCTTTCTCTTAAATTTGTAAGTTGCAGGGAGGTATAGAAAGACAAAGAATATTATGGCATTGTGGGCCGCCTCCACTAAGATGAGTATTAATCAATCTCCATAATGTTCACTGTCTAACCAGTCTTCAGTAAATATCGGAGAAAACTCTGAAATTATATCTGAAGCACCTTAACATCATATAAAACAGAAGTAAATAAAATGTAAGAGCCTTCATTTTTTTCACCCCTCCTCCTTCATTCTAGCCATCCCAGTACCCCCATCCATTACTGGGTCTACCTGCTTTTCCTTCCTCACTCAGACTTCTCCAATTGAGCTGAGAATGGCATGGATCCTAAGGTTATCTGTGAAGGAGTGCCAGCAACTGCTTCTGTTGATGTGTGTGTATGTGTGTGTGTGTGTGTGTGTGTGTGTGTGTGTGTGTGTGTGTGTGTGTGTGTGTGTGTGTGTGTGTGTGTAGGGGGGTGGATTATCATGACCCAGCCTTATTTCTGGTCCCACACCTATGGGTTCATCAACATCCAAGGGATACTCCCCTCTTATCAACCAACCACACCTCCTCATGGATCATCAACGACAAATGCCCTCCCACACAGATGGGCTTGCTTATTCCTCCCTGCCAGTGCCTCAGGCTCCTGAGTCAGTAATCAATCCAGGGCCAACTGGCCCATTGTTAAGGCTCTGTCTCTCTACACCATGGCTCTGGCTTAGTAAGAGTCTTTATTTTGTTCATAAAAATGTATGGCATATTGTTAGTGTATGTTTTGTGCTACAGAATACCTTTTTTATTAATTGTGTAGAACTGAATATGCATTCATATGCATTGTATATTACAAAGATCTCTCTGCTGTTACCTTTGTATTTCATTATGTCTTGCAGTTATGTCTATGTGATTGTATCTTGCAATTTTGCCTGGACTGAGAGTGAAATTTTTCAGTTGTGATCTGCGGTCTCCCCTGGTTAACAAATTAAAATAAAATAAGAAATATGGTGATCCAAGTGACCTTTCTTGGCTATTATGCCCTTTTCCATTGTACTGTGTCACCTACATTGGCTCTTTTAATGTACAATGAATGACATCTGTTTCTTAGTAAAATACCAACAACTGAGTGTTTCTAAATGCAAATGCATTATTCCTATTTTCATATAAACTAAGCCAAGTAAGATAATAAAGAGAAATGACAAGAATTTTTTCAGAATAATACAAACCATCAGACCTAATTAGAAAGAAAAGCTTATTCTCAGGAAATAGAAAGGCTGTCTTACTGTCTTTAAAATGTATAATCCTGTACCATGAAGGAACATTAATATTAAATAGGTGATGACTCAGTGTTCATTTTTAAATAAGGAATTCTTAAAAGATACAGAGGAGATGGGAGTGGAGATAAGGGCAAAAATCAGAAAGGGGATCTAGGTTTAGGGAGCAGAAGTGGAGCTTTAGATTTAGAGCCTGGGAAGGGAGTTTTGTGTTAAGGAGTGGGAGAACAGTTCTAATGTTAGGCAGCAGGACTGGAGATTAGAAAGTGATCTGGGAATTTAGTTTTAGGGTGGGGAGAGAAGTTTTAGGGTCAGGAAACAAGGCCCCAGGTTTGGATCTAGATGGAAATTTTAAGGTTAAAATTAGAGCACTGGTAGGGCTCTGCAGTTTCATAGGGTTATGTGTTTGGACTGTTAAGTGCTTAAATAAGATCGAGCTAGTGAAAGTTTGGGGACTTGCTTTTTGAGCAAATGGCAGTGAGCAGTTGTGTAATAAGTTACTAGCACACAAGCATTTATAACAGAAATATAACAACTCTTTCATTTTGCAGCCTGCCAAACAACATGTTTTTTATACTGTTTTATGCTGTCATTCTTTTTAATTATACCCAGTAGAAAGCAGTGTGTTTGTATTTCACTAATGTGTATAATTTATAGTATATTAAATAACCTTACATGACATTGGTATGAAAATATTTTAATACTTTACTGATTAAATGTCCCAAGTTGTTACAGGTAGGCATTACTTAGTATCTTGGAACTAAATTCATAATATCTACAGACATCAGTTCAAGCCAGAGTTTTTAATTAGATTAGTTATTAGACTAGGGCCCAAATAAATCTAGCATATTACTCAGTGTCACCACTGTAGGGACACCAAGGACCTACATACATAGACTTAAAAGACTATCTCTGTGCATATACAGAGGTGCAACCATTAAAGTCTATAGACGCACTTCACTTTTCCCTTGTGCTGATATCACCAAGGTTAATGTACACATTTTGTCCTTGGTAACAGCCTGATAATTGTATTGATATTTTTTTAATTTTTTCCTCTGCAACCAGTGGCCACAAACATTCACCAATAGAGGACCAACAGAAAAAATGCAGTTCAGTACTTTCTAGGGTGCAAAGTTAAGCGGAATGACACGACTATTACACTTTATCTTTGAAAAGGACAACACAGATTGTATTAAGATTTTAGTTTATGTTGCATCTGTAAAGTATCTGATAGTGTTACAAACATGTGAAAAATCTGGCAGAGGGAAAGAAAACCTCTGACACCATCAAATTAAATACAGAAACCAGAAAGACAGGCAGACAGACAGGGACTGTGTATTTGAAAAGGCACAAACATATTACTGAGTAAACCAATATTTATGTGTGAACTGGATAACAGAATTACCCATGATTTTTTGTTTATATTTCACCTGTAAAGTATCTTATAGCCTGACATAAATGTGTATAACATTCAGCAGAGATTAGTAAATAATCTAACATCAAAACAAATAAAGAATAACAGCAAGAGAAAGGTTCTGTATGGTGGGACATCTGGATAATCTGACAAAAAGCAAATCAACTAATAACTGCAATTTGTTTTGTTGTCATCTGAACTAATGTGCTCTGAACAATATGCTTTCCTTTCTTGCTAACATGTAAGCTAGACGAAAAAAAATAAGAAAACAGTATGAGGAGTTACAGCAGCACAACTTGAATTAGACATTTAGACAAGGCTGAGGGTTAACCAATGACTAATACAGTATATTTGAACCTTTGCTTGCTGTTTATGTAATGTGAAGAGCATTACATATACTATGACACCCACTCTGCCACATCTTGCACAGTCTTAATTTCCCCTAATTTGTGTAGTAAATAGCTGAGTACTCACAATGCAATTAGAAGATATTCAGGCTTATAATTAAGTTAATTGTTGAAGATTTACATCAATCCTCCAGAAAACTGCAGTAGTTCAGGGAAGACATTATGTGGATGGAATGAAACTGAAAGGGGGAGAAACACCCCCCCAACACACAAAAGAGTATGAAAGACACATGCATAAACAAAAGGACAGGTTGAGTGCACTGAGGGAAACCTGTATTTAGAAATTAAATGCAGAACAATGCTAATTCTTTACTCAGGCATTTTGAAAGTGCCTCAAGGGGACAGAATCAGGACTCAGACTGTTTTAGAATGAACCAACTTTCATTCTTCTGTCATATCTTCATAGTAATGGGCTTGTGTGTGTGTGTGTGTGTGTGTGTGTGTGTGTGTGTGTGTGTGTGTGTGTGTGTGTGTGTGTGTGTGTGTGTGTGTGTGCATCTGCACGTGTGTGCATCTGTGTGTGTGTGTGTGTGTGTGTGTGTGTGTGTGTGTGTGTGTGTGTGTGTGTGTGTGTGTATGTGAGCAAATAAATGAATTGTCATAAAAGCATTATTTATGATAGAAAAGAAAATGAAACATATTTTAGCTATTAAGCTTCTTCCTAAGAACAATAACGATACACCCCTGTGTGCTTGAGCTATATATATATATATATATATATATATATATATATATATATATATATGGATCTAGGACATTTGCTTGAGTGAGCAAATGACCGAAACTCAAACAGCCGGGCATACTTTTGTGAAAGTGCTTTTCACTGAAGAAGCACTTTCACGTAAGTATGCGTGTTGCCGAGGCTGTACTACGGTGTGTGTAAGGGAAATTTCCCTTTTCCCCACTGTAGTGCAGTCTCGGAGGGAGAATATTAAAGTAGGGGGTGTGTGGGGGGCACAGCCCCCCTGCTAAAATGTAAATGTAGTGTTTTATTATTTTTTTTTTTGTACACGCTTTAACGAAAGTGCTTTTTCAATAAAAGCACTTTCGTTAAAGTGTGTTCGATTATTATGGATTCGGACGTTTGCTCACAAAAGCAAACGTCCTAGATCCATATATATATATATATATATATATATATATATATATATATATATATATATATATATATATATATATACACACACACACACACACACACACACACACACACACACACACACACACACACACACAGAATTAATGAGATATCTAGATATTTATAGATATAAATAGGTATCTATAGATAAACACAAATGTTAGGCATAAACCTATGATGTTTACATTGCAATAAGCTTAATTATGAATATATCAATAATTGTTTAAATAATTTAGTCAAAAAAAACATATGCAAATGTTTATTCTTTACTAACTTCATATTTTCATGTAATTATTCAGATTGCATGTTTGTGTTGCTTCAAAGTCACATCAATACTTTTGAAGCAATCTATCCACAGTACAGATAACAAAAAATGATAATTTATGAATTATCATTTCTCGCTACACCATAAGCATTTGGTGTTTTTAAATAAAACAATTAACAAAAGTGTCTATTTACTGTCAGTCACATTATACAAGCACAGACTCCACCTGAAAAAAATTTACAGGAAGTGTATAATTTCAGATTACTTACCCAAAGTACTATCAATACTTCCATATCGATTGCTTTCTTTCTGCAGATGCTTATACCCTTGCAGCATTATAACATTTTTATTTATGGATTCTTCAAAACCAGCATAATATATTAATACAGTGGTACCTTGGTATTTGTTAATTAATTCCAGAAGGCATGTTGAGTGGCAAAAATTATGATTACCAAACAAAATTTTCCCATAAGGAATAGTGTACATTCCAGACCCCCAGAAAATCCACATTTTATAAGGCCTTAATTGCATTAAGGGAGTTTTATTTTACTAATAAAAAGTATGAGTTCACTTTTAAACAGTATAAGTTCACTTTTAAACAGTTTAACTTCACTAATAAACAGCATAACTTCACTTTTAAACAGTATTACTAATAAACAGTATAACTTCACTTTTAAACAGTATAACTTCACTAATAAACAGTATAGCTTTACTTTTAAAAGTTTAAGTTTAATAGTAAATAGTATAAGTTCACTTTTAAACAGTATAATTTCACTTTTAAACAGTATAACTTCACTAATAAACAGTATAACTTCACTTTTAAACAGTATAACTTTACTAATAAACAGTATAACTTCACTTTTAAACAGTATAACTTCACTAATAAACAGTATAGATTTACTTTTAAAAGTTTAAGTTTAATAATAAATAGTATAAGTTCACTTTTAAACAGTATAAGTTCACTTTTAAACAGTGCCGTATAAGTTCATTAATAAACAGTACAACTTGAAATTTTAAATTCTAAGTTTGTTTAACTCTGATGGCCTAAAGGGATGGTGGTGAGGAAGATAATGAGGAGGAGAGATGTTATTGTTTGGTAAGAGAGCCCACTTCCATTGTTTGGAAGGAGAGTCCACTTCCATTGTTTGGAAGGAGAGCCCACTTCCATAAAAACTTCAGCCAGCTGTCCTTCAGGAGTTCTTTCTCTTTCTGTCTCTTATCACCACCGAACCCTGCTTGATACTTGCCATGTTTAATTTTCAATAGAAACCTATCCAATTATGCTTGTTTTTGCCTGAATTTCAAGATGCCTCTAAGGTGGGACATTGTTTGGTCATTGAACAAATTAACATTGAGGCTTGTTAGAGGTTTGTCAGGGTGATATTTTTTCCACAAAATTTTGTACTACCACCCATTATGTGCACATTTCCTTGATTAATGAACTGGGGGTATCTTTCCTTACCTTCACCTCCTCACCTGAAGGCAGTTCCTCGGCCACTATCTGTTGTTACTCTCTCTGAAGGTCCTGCAGCTCCTCCATGCTGAGCTTTACTTTATGCTCCTCAACTAATTCCTCCACATCATCAGCATTGACCTCCAGGTTCATGGACTGCCCTAGAGCCACAATTTCCTGCACAATACCTGTAGGCCTAGGCTCAGTCTCAAAGCCTTCAAAGTCCCTCTGAGTTACAGCTTCTGGCCACAATTTCTTCCAGGCTGAGTTCAGGTTCCTGTGAGAGACTTCCCCTCATGCCTTATCAATAAGATTTAGGCAGTGGAGGCTATCAAAATGTTTTCTCCAGAATTCTCTCAAGGTTAACTCTGTATCTGTGGTCAGCTCAAAGCACACCTGGAAAAGTGCCTCTGTGTACAGTTTTTTAAAATTAGAGATGTCCATGGGCTGGATCACAGGAGTAGTGCTAGGTGGAAAGAACCTCATAGTGATGAAGTTAAACTCCTCCGACAAGTTGTCCTCCAAGCCTGGAGGCTGAGCAGGAGCACTGTCCAAAACAAGCAGAGCCTTCAGAGACAAATCTTTGTCCAGAAAATATTTTTTCACAGATGGGCCAAACACTTCGTTCATCCACTCTGTGAAGAAATGCCTAGTGGCCTAAGCTTTACTATTAGCCCTCCACATCACATGTCACTTGCTTTATATCACATTATTTTTCTTGAAAACTTGTGGGTTTTCACTGTGGTATACTAGCAGAGGCTTAAGATTTAAATCCCCACTTGCATTCCCACACAACATCAGAGTTAGCCTGTCCTTCATTGGCTTGTGCCCTAGTAATTCTCCACTCGAGAGATGTAGGTCCTGCTGAGCATTTTTTTTTCAGAACAAGCCTGTCTCATCACAATTGAATACTTGTTAGAGAATAAAACCCTCAGCCTTTACATACTTCGTAAACGCCTGAACAAATTCATTGGAAACTTATTTGCTGGCACTGGCTGCCTCTCCACGTCTCACCACACTATGTATAGCCTCTCCATGTCACACCACACTGTGTTTGCTACTTCTCTTTTTAACGTTTTCAAACCACCCATGACTGGCTATAAATACTTCATTACTCTCAGCACTCATTCCAAGCTTGTTTTTCAACAGAGCAGCATGCAAAATTTTTGCTTTTTCACAAATCATAGCCTATGAAATACTATCACCTACTGTTTTTCATTTACCCAAATCAATAACAATTTTTCCACTTCCTCTAGTATCTGTGATTTTTGTTTGGTCACAGCTTTCACTCCTTTAGCAACATCAGCTGCTTTGATGGCCTCTTTATTTTTCACGACGGTGGAGATGTTTTTTTTTTGGCATTTGGTATTGTATAGTGAAATCAGACACACAAATACCACTCTCATATTTCTCTCATCTCTTTTCTCCTCTCTATTGAGGTTCTAATTAATTTTCTTTTCTGTTGGCTATCACTAGCCTTCTTAGGATCCAAGATTGTACAGTACTGCACATATTTGCACAAAGAATAGCAAGCAAACAGAAAAAACACAAGGAAGTATACAGTGGACTGTTCTAGAAAGCACAACGAGTACCAAGGAAATAATGAGTACCAAGATGATTTTTTTCTAGTCAAAATGGGACAAATAGCAAAATTTGATGAGTTTTGAGGCCAAGTACCAAGGTACTGTACCACTGTATGTTTGTTTTTGGCTTGCTTTTCTCTCACCACGTTAGATAAAATGGTTGGCTTAAAACAAAACTCGAAGATCACTGAAATCATAATATGAAGTTATATCTTGTGGACTAGCTAGTTATATATTTTGGACCACATTTCCAGTTAAGAAATATAAATCTGAAACAGTTTATTCAACACATTCTAGTTTTATGAGAGGAGTACCTCTTTTTAATTTATTATCTTCAGATGTTCCAAACAATTATAAATGCTTTCCCATCTACAAAGCATTAATATATACTATACACGTCTGTCATTTCTTGTTTTATGATTGACAAAGGTACTTTATTCCAAAGCACACAAAGAAAAAAATGTTATAATTTTTCTCTGATATGGATTCAGATGCAACATTTAAGACACACGAATAACATAAACATGTAACTTTTGCAAAATGCAAAATAGTTTGTATATAATTTTTTGTGCAAGCAAGAAAATGCATAAATGCAGCCTGAATTTGAATCCCCTAAACAAATTAGCAGGTGCTTCATAGAATATGCTTGCATACACCCTCCGATATATTATTTCTTTCTCCTAGCAACACTCTCTGATTTGTTTAAATATTAGCATGTTGCCTAGAAAGAAATAAGCTTAAAAGATAAATGGCCTGAAAACAAAATAAACATCACTTCATTAGTTACTAGGAACAGGTTAGCTTCTTCTCGCTATGTCTGAGCACTGGTTAACATACAGATGTAATAAAATGCAGTGTGTTTGATAAGTTAGAGCTGAAACTTTTCATACTCACTGATTGAAAGGGGACTGTTTCATTTACTATAGTGTAATGGTGATGTATTCATATTAAAAGGTCACAGGAATCTGAGAAGAAATGTCAGGCATACAGAGTGACCTATTCAGAATGTAATCAAGACTGCTTTAAAAAGAAAATATCTGCATCATCACAGCCAGCAGTCTTAATGCTATCTATTGTTATTTCCCTTAAATACCTAGAAATACAGACAGTGAAAAGTTTTCTGTTGTTGAAACATTACCTTACTCCACAGATTTGAAATTTGATTTCCTGTTTTAAGTATAGACAGGCGTATCATAGATGTACACAACTCAAATGTTAATTTTTATTTGAGAGGTAACCATTTTTATGTATGGATCCTAAAACTTAGTGATTTAAAATATATTTCTCTACTAATCACTTTTTGACACCCTTATGATTTTCGGTATAATGAGTTTTTACTTAATGAATTTCAATCATTTATAGATTCTGAAGAATTAATTAGTTTTGTTAATGTCGGGGGGGTAATTCAATAAACCCTACACAGAGCAATTATGTAGGAATTGTGTTTTGGCCATAACACGGAATATGGCCGCCGAGCAATACAGGAAACAGGGCTGGGGGTGTGCACAAGCATGCAGACACCGTGCGAACATGGAGGTGTCTGCAGAATACAAATCACCTCATCTGCTGGTGAAAAACCATGCAAATGAGGTGATCTTGCAATCCAGGAAGCAGAAAAGCATCTGTGTAGGTGCCGTGTTGGCAGGAAAAATGTACGAGGTTAGAAACCATGTACCGGACTATAAAATTTAAACAGGGGCTGTAACAGCCCAAATAAAGGGTAGTATATGTGACAGTAAAATCTATGGCCAGTGACACAAAAAATTAATGCAATATATGAAACATGAATGTTATTTTTTTTAATACATATGCCATGTTTAAGCAGCATGCAGCAGCAGTAGTGCACAAACATGCTATTAATTAAAAAAAAATAAAAATGTGTAAAATATTAAATATAAAGGTACACAGTCTTATTGCATTATACTGGCCAGCATGCAGAGTCATACAATGGGAGGTAATAGTGGTAGCTAAGGAGATAGGCCCTGGTATAGTGCTGTATCCGGGGTATATGCAATTAAGGCTATGTAAATGAGCCAAGGTTACTGAATAGCAAAAAGGACCATCGTGTCCGTAGGTACTAATCATGCTAGGGCTAGAACTATGTTGGTGTAGGCAGAACACATAGCTAACATTAAAAGAAGGTGTGTCATGGCATGTTTAAGTGGATTGGAACTTGCGGCACTTGTTTGGGCTTAGCTAAGGAACAGCTAAGCAGAGGGATGTGTCTGAGGCTCCTAAGCTATACTTAGCCCCACAGCATGTATTTTAGCTGGTTAAAGAAAAGCTAAGCATGCCCGTGTACAGGGGAGGGGCAAATCTGCTGAACAATGTTTACATTAGCTCTTCAGTTTTGCGGGGAGCACCACTGGACTTGGAAGTGGAAGAAATCTAAAATAAAAACATAAAAGGAAATAGCCTGGGAAGCCCAATCAAGTATAAATGACTAATAAGCCCTGTTCCACTGACACTGGTCCATTCAAACCCCTCAATAGTATAGCTGGCAGGTGGAATGTATCATAGTCAGCCAATCACACAGGCTGCATCTACAGCACACAAGTATAAAGTATGCATACACCCATCAGTCTGATTTTTCCCACATATTCTACACCATTGGAGTACACACTTGGGAATTTTAACTGACAAAATGATAGGGGCTGCTGCTGCTTTGCTACATCTGTATGTGCTACAGGCTGAGGCCATCAATGATGATGATGCTGACAATAGGCCCAGACTGAGGAGGAGAAGAGTGTTCATGCCCAGAGTAACCTTTCAGGGGCTACATGAGCTGGAGATAGTAGAACACTACAGGGTGGACAGGGACATACTACAGGAACTCACTGAGCTCTGCCGCCCTCACCTCAGACCCAGAGCCAACAGAGGGGAACCAATCCCAGTGTAAATAAAGGCATGTGTAGCCTTAAGAATACTAGCTACAGGTACTTTCCAAAGACCTACTGGGGACAGTAGCTCCTATACCAAGCCAACAGATATTGGCAATATACTGGCCAACAGATTCAGTGCCAACTTTACCCCTCTCTTCTCCCCCAAAGGACCAATCACAATACCAGTAGATTTCCAAGCACCCAGTATTACTGCTGTACAGGTTAAAACAGCACTGTCCAAGGCCAAGAATACAGCTTCTATGGGACCTGACATTATCCCTGCCTGTGTTCTACATGAACTACAGAGTGAACTGGCACCTCACTTGTGTGCCCTGTTCAATCACAGCCTCACCTCAGGCTTTGTCCCTACCAAATTGCGCACTGCTACAGTCATCCCTCTCCACAAAGGAAGAGTGACAACACACTCTGGGAACTATTGCCCCATTAGCCTGACAAGTCTGATATGCAAAGCTATGGAATGCATCATCATGGACCTAATAAACAAGGTTATAGGGAATTTCCAAACACTGGATCCCACAGAGTTTGATTTTATATAGAGTAGATCATGCCTGCTCAATTTGGTCAACTTCTTTGAGTCAGTGACCAGACCTGTGGATGAAGGCAAGGTGGTTCATACAGCCTACCTTGATCTGGCCAAGGCCTTTGATACCATTCCCCATTCAGGAATCATACAAAAATTCACTAAGCTAGGCATCAACCCCTATATCACTAGGTGAGTTGCAAACTGGCTCACAGATAGAACCTACAGTGTGAAAGTAGCTGATTTCAAGTCAGATTGCCAACCAGTCACGAGTGGAGTCCCATAGGGATTGGTCCTCTCCTGTTTGGTATCTACTTCTCAGAAGTCCAAGCCAACACGAAGGGACTCTGGCTGACAAAGTTCGCAGACGATTGCAAGTTGGGAGCCATTTTTAACTCCCCAAGTGATGTTGACATCTTACAGAAAAGCCTCACTGAGACCAAAGACTGGTGTCAGAACCATGGCCTTAAGGTCAATGCCAAAAAATGTGTCATCATCCCCTTTGGGAAAAAAAACATTTTCCATGAATTACCACATCAATGGTAGTCCACTGAACACAGAAGACGTTATAAGAGATCTGGCAACACAGGTTGACAGCAACCTCTTTTTTGACTACCACATTGCCACTGTGGTCAGAAAGTCCTTCTATGTGGCACATCTCATTACTAAGGGTTTTGCATCGAGGAAGAAAGTGGTCATTGTCTCCCTCTGCTCTTCCCTCATTAGACCAGTCATCGAGTACAATGCCCCATTTGGCATGTACCTCACCAGACACCTGCAACAACTGGAGAGGCCGCAAAAGTACCTCACAAAGAGGATCCTAGGCCTTAAACACTTGTGCTATATGGACAGACTCAAAAAACTCCAACTATTCTCTGTCTCATATCGCCTACTTAGAGGTGATATCTGCTTGACTTACAAAGCCATGTCTGACCCAGCTCTGTTAGAAATGCTACATATAAAGAAATCCCAATCCCTCCGCACCACACGCTCCAGAGACCTCAACCTCATTACCATAATCAACAGACTGTGCTGGAGGGACAGGTTCATAACCCAGACACTGCCCATGCTATGGAATGGACTTTCCATACATGTCAAACAGAGCACCTCACTTGCCCTCTTCAAGAGAAATCTTGATGAGTGGATGGGAAATAGAAAATTCATCTGGGGGTATCACTCCAGTGGTTCTACTTGACAGAGGCATGGGGAACTATGGTCAGGTGGAATGATGCCAGAGTATTCCTATGAGCTAGATTTGTAAAGCAGCCTAGTACACACCTATGAACCTATGACATCATGGGGGTCTCACAGGTATCTACATCCAGGGTACTCCACCAGTTCCTGGATGTCATGTGAACACATGCCAGTGAGCACATTTATTTCCCCAACAACCCTGAGGAGAGGACCAGCAATATGGGTCTCTTCCAACATGTAGCACACTACCCAGAGGTTCTGGGTGCCATAGATTGCACTCATGTGCACATCCAAGCACCACCCAGTGAGGAGGCAAAAGTCTCTGTCAACCGCAAGGGGTGTCACTCCATCAACATGTGCAATGCCCAGGGCATTATCATGAATGTATGTGCTGGCAGCCCCGGTAGTTATCACAACTCCCATATCTGGCACGCATCACAGCTGTACCAGACATTTGCCAGGGTGGACATCCCATATGGCCATCTAGTGGATGATGCTGGTTATCATGGATAATGACACCCATTAGAAATGCACACACTCCAACTGAAAAACGTCATAATGAGGCACATGCACAAACTAGGAACATTGTAGAGTGTGTGTTTGGACTGCTCAAGTCACAGTTCAGCTGCCTTGACAGATCTGGTGGAACCCTGCAGTACTCTCCAGCCACATGTGCACACATGTTCATATTATCTGCCATGCTAAACAATATGATCTTACAGAAACAGCTGCAGCAGGAACATCACAAGGAAGAGAAACACAGCCCCCCCACCATTGCCAAGATCCCCAATAGCACAGGGGGAAATTGGAGGAGGAACCCCCTAAGCCTGTCCCTGTAGGCAGATGTAGGCATGCCCAGTATGACCTGGCCTTGACAAAGAGGCAACGCATAGCACATACACTGACAACTTAGGGACCCTGGGACTGACACCTCACTCCGACTCACATACACACAGTAAAATGGATGCCAGCCACATCACACTACCTAAACCTTATTATGTATAGCCTGTGTACTTCTTGCATCCAGCAGAGTCAACCTTGAAGCACTGTCCTCTCAACTGCTGCAGGCACAAGGTAAGTCACTCTTCTTAACAACAAATGAATGGGGTAGTAGACTGTGGTAGCATATGTATGGTATTGCTGCATGTATGCAGGGGAATGGAGTGGTCTACCAGGATAGCACCAGGCAACGGACAGCTGTGTAGGAGAACAGGAACTCACTGCCAAATACTGGCTGCCCCAGAACATGCAGTAAGCCCCAAGCCACCAAAACCCACTACTCTATGCGAGGGACTTACAAACAGCAGGGTCACAGGACAGATGCATGGATGTCAATGCTGGAATCCCATACATACGTCTCAACCTCTTAAAGCAAGAAATCTGTACAAACCCATAAAGAAATGTGGGCCAATAGCCCAAAGCAGGGACAATTGTTAAATATTGCCTTTACAAATGTACACAGTTGATAGATTAACAGGTTTTGCAGCACCATGAATTCTCTGAGGGGTAAGAAGTCTGAAACTCACATATCTGTCATTACTTTCTAACTTCAGTCTAAAATGATTTACCAGTAATTTTCCAGACTACAGCAATGTTATGAGAAATGGACCCAAAATGTGAGGCAAACATCTGGACATTCTGCGAAAATCTCTACAGTTTAAAGATATAGTCCCCTACCCCCCAGACACCTGTCTTCCCATAGAACTGCAGTAACTGTTATGTTTGTAAGGTAATAGCAGCAGGTCACACATTCCCAGGGCTCTCCCAAATAACTTGCTAACATGTTCCATTTACACAATATGCAGAGGTCAATGTGCAATCTATGTGTGTGTTTAATAGTGTCAGGAAGTAAACAGCACTGACTGCTGGCTGTTTTGGCTTCCTGGGCTAAGTACATTACTCTGGGAAACAGGGTCCATGGTTTGAGACTGACTGTGCCTACTATTTTGCATGTCAGTTACACCTAGGGTAGGTGTTCTACAGGTTGTCCAGAAGTCAATATTTGTTACTGCAGGAAAGCTGGACAATGGAGAGACAGAGGGCCACAGATATGGACAGTACACAGCTCTGAGTATCCTAGATGGTGCCTACTAGAGCAGCAGGTTGTGACAAGTCAGTCTAGTGCCAAGATACAAAGACTGCCACATAACTGTGTCAGTACTCACAACAAGTCAGTGGGCACCATCCATACCCCATGAATGTCAGGGTTTCTCAGAATGTCCACATGTATGCCTCATATATCTGTTCTGTTTGTCATAACATTGCATTTGTCTGGCAAATTATTGGACAAACAGTACAGGTTGATGTGAAACCATCAATGACAAATGGTTGAGATGCAGACTTCATACCCATAAGAAAATGCAAGGTAATACAAAATCAGTCTATCAACTGTCTGCTTTTGGAAGAGCAATATTAAGATGCTGTCCCCATGTCTGGGCCTGTGTCCGACTGTGATATATGACCCTGTCAAGGGGTCTACCTGTAAGAGTTTGAGAGGTATGCCCAACATGTAGCCTTAGAAGAACAGTGCAACACAAACTGTCTTGAGGAACACAGCAGATGTATGGGGCACAATGCTGGATAATCTGCTAAACAGGTACAGTCAGAGGTGTGTAGTTTGTAACTCTGTGTGTGATGTTATGACTTCTACCCCAGTCACACCATAACTACAACTACATTAGAGCAGCAACTGTGGACAAACCCTGCAGCTGGAGCAGCGCAGGACAAAGGGGCACATATAAGGGGAAGGAGGAACCCCTGACCACACAAACGTAGAATGTGCAGACTAGAACACTGTGTGGTAGCATGGGTTCCCTGCAGTGTATAGTCAGTAGATAAATATCTGTCAGCGATTCCTCACATTAACTTGTACTGATCTGCCACTGACATACCAGGATATTACAGTGCTGTGTAAAATGTACCTCACATATTATGCAAAACCTTGCTCAGTCCAATACACTCTGTACCCACCCTAGATATGACTCGGATAGCACACAGCCAGGAGATCCAACAGCCAATATATCAGTGAGGTGCTGGACTGTTTACAGAAGCTCATCAGCTAATCGGCTGTAGCATGCAAAGTCCTGGACTGGAGTACAGGTAGGTCTGGACTGGAGTCCCACTCTTACTATTGATGGTCATATTGGGCATGCTCCTACACTTGCTACTTTCAGCCCATGTCTGAACCCACATCTGACTACAGAACTGGAAAGTACATATATCCCTTCTGTATACAGACAGCTATGTACACCTTAACTGTCTATCCCCACCCCCATCAGACATGCTTACACCCATCTATCCATATGTAGTACATATAAGATTTATCTGGATCTGTTCACTGTGATATACATACAGATATATAGGTAACATATACAAATATATCATTTACAGAGAGACAGAAATGGGGGGAAGAGAGAGAGACAGAGAGACAGAGAGAGACGCTGAAAGGCATAGACTGGTGTACTGCAACAGCCACACGTACACCAATTTTAACCAGTGGCAGATACTATGGTGAGGCCCATTGTATAATAGTAGGTAGGGAGGGTTTGTAATTTCATATCACGCACTGTGTGTGTGTGTGTGTGTGTGTGTGTGTGTGTGTGTGTGTGTGTGTGTGTGTGTGTGTGTGTGTGTGTGTGTGTGTGTGTGTGTGTGTGTGTGTGTGGTGTGTGAGGTGTACTGTGTGTGTGTGTGTGTGTGTGTGTGTGTGTGTGTGTGTGAGGATGTACATATATATATATATATATATATATATATATATATATATATATATATATTTATATTTATATATACGCCACCATTACCATCTTATTCCTGGCCTACAGAGTTCATGTACCTTAGATGCAGAGTTACACCTTTTCAAACACAACAGCACTGTGGCGCATGGAATATGTATGGTGGGCTATAGTGAACATAACTAGATAGAGAGGTGTTGTAATTCCAAAACTTGCAACTCCCTCTGTATGAGTGTTGGAATGCATGTCCCCCTGCAGCAGTGTGTGTGTGTGTGTGTGTGTGTGTGTGTGTGTGTGTGTGTGTGTGTGTGTGTGTGTGTGTGTGTGTGTGTGTGTGTGTGTGTGTGTGTGTGTATACATATGTATATCCCCTTACAGCAGTGTGCTTGTATTAGGGTGACAAACATACCTGCCAACCTCTTAGAGAAAGACATCTGGAGAAAGTCATACAAAAAAGAGGGACAAAAGCCAAATATTAGGATAAATCTTTAAATATTGCTCTGACAAACATACAAAGTAGATAGCATAATAGGTTGTACATTTGCATTCATTGTCTGAAGGGTATAAAGTCTGACAGGAAAATATCTGTCATTATTGAGTCACATCAGCCTTTAATGATTTCACACTACTTTGCCAGAAAACCACAATGTCATGCCAAATGGAACAACAATATGTGGCAAACATCAGGACATTTTGAAGACATCTGTAGAGGTGAGAGGTATGGCCACCACCTCTCCCTCCCTGCAGGTGCAGTCCATGTTTATCCAGGTTCCAATGACACAAACAATGCAGAGGTCCCCAGAGTGTAAGACAACAAACATTTTCTAAGGTTGTCTACTACTTGCATAAAGCAGTTATTGCACACCAGAAGCACCTTACTGGTATGAGAAATAGCCAAACCTATGGTAATGTGACACAAAGAATCTGTCATATTGGCAAACCAAGGGAAGTCCTGTCTGTTGCACTTGCTGTGGGTTATGGTATGTCCTGCCTATTGTCACAATACTACAAGACGTGCCCCACATTACACATTTGATAAGGTGTCAGCCCTACTCTCTGTTGCCTATGTATGTGCAATATGTAGACATGTGCATGCCCTATGAGTAGCTGCCACCCCCAGTGACCCACATGTATAAAGGCATGAATGCAAACTACCACCTCCCACATATGTAGGTACTGCATAAAGATTTGACAACTGTAAGTATTGTGCTGTCTGTCATTGACCCACAAATTGATGTTAACATACTGCAATGGGGTCATACAGTGGGTATGAAATGGTGCCCAGGTCCTGGTTGAATGCAGAAAACAGTACCATCATATCATATGCCGAGGACATGGACCAACTATTTCCCACATCAATGGCAACCCCATAAACACACAAACTGTGTTGACAGACCTGGCTCCTCAGGTTGATAACATTTTTGCATTAAGCCATCAAGTAGTTGCAGTGGTCAGAAAAGGCTTGGACGTGGTTCACCACATAGGTAAAGGGACTGCATCCAGACAAAAGGTGGACATTACCTCTATATAGTCCTTAGTCAGTACAACAATACAGTATCAGCATGGCTGGTCTGGTATGTACCTATGCAGACATCTGCACCAAATGGAAAGGCTATGTTAACACCCACAAAGGTTATCCATGGCTGTCAACATCTGTTCCATGCAGACAGCCTTAAATCAGTACTGGCCCACTCAGTATCAGACAAGTTCTCCACAGGTGGGCTGTGGCATTCCTAGATGGGAATGTTGTGGTCAGCCCTTCAACAGCTACCCCATATATGTCATTATAACTCTGCGCATTACCGGCACAACAGGCCTGAATCACATATGAGACAGCAAAAAAAAATATATATATATATAAAAAAATAGCTGGAGAGGCAGGTTTGTCTTCCACAGGCTGCCCTGTCTCAGCAATGCACTACTCAAACATGTCAAACAGAGTACCATGCAGACCCTCATCAACTGCATCAAGGTTGAGCGGATGAAAAAAAAAATCTGTCTCAGGGGTCCAAACAATGTCCAACAATGCCAGGGGAAACAGGTGCTGATCAATGATTCTGTTGTGGATAAAGTAATGGCTACACTTGTAAGGGACCCAGGGCCAGTACTCCAAGATGACATGTATCGAGAGTAGCATGCTGTGTCAAGGACTATTCATGCAAGGTTATGCTGTCTGCCCCCATTGTCCCTCACACAGTGTTCCACGCATATGCACCTAGGTAAACATGCACATATACAGCTGTAACTTGGTGAGGTAAAAGAGTCTGCATTGCCACCCTGCCATCCTGAGCTTCTGTAGTGGCAGCAGCTCACCACAACTTAAACACACAGACACCTGGAACAGAAACAGAATAAGGTCTCTGAGACAGCAGTCAGTCAGCAGTACTAACAGTAATAAAGCATCATGGCAGAAAGGTACATAAACTTTGATGTGTACACATGACAATTGCCAGCAGACAGCACCTTGCAGGGCAAACAGTACTACACTACAAACTGCCATTAAGTATATTTATATTCACCCTGTGCATCTGACACATATTAGCATGCTCCTGCATCAATGGTATGGATAACAGGGATGTGGCACAGGTATCAGCACATGCACAGGGTGTGGAATGGGGTTGCCAAAGGCCTAGGCTATGCCATACAGTTGACATCATGTGTGTGTGCCTGGAGGGGTGCTGGTCAGCTTGGCCATGGAGAGGAGCTGTGTGGGTCTGTTGGTGACCTACATGTGACAGTGATGTGTGAGTGTGTGTGCATGCACACAGTCAAGCAATGTGCTAGCCCTACATGAGGGTATGTTGGACAGCCATGGACCATACATGGACCGTACATGGCAGAATGCCAAGTTCACCATCTCTGGCCATGAACATGGGAACTGGTTCTGCCAGGAGTGGCACTGCACCACCATGCCCAGGGCCAGATGTGGTACTACTTCCTGATGGTGACCAACATCTGCTGGGTCTGCCTGTGTCCCTCACAGGACCACTCAGGATCACATGGCCATGGCCTGCCCCATTGTCGTGTGGACAGCACCCTCCCTTTGGTACTGCTAGTAATACTGCCACTACGGGAGTGTGACTGTGAATGTGGTACTGACCTATGCCCATGTGCCTGACCCCTACTCCCACCACATGTTCAAACACAGACATTGCATGGTTAAGTACTGACAATGTCTCACCCCCACCCTCTAACCACTACATCATTGAAATGATGTAAGGCATCACCAGTGCCATGGAGGGACTCATGCATGCCAGGCAGTGTGGCATCCATGACCATGAGCATCCATCTGGTGTACTGTTCACTACATGCCTATGCCACCATGATGGACTGAAACATGCATTGGGTGACATGTGCTGTGACACCTCTGACAGGGACTGGATGTGCAACAGTCCTCATTCGAGCACCCCTGCTAATCTGCCTGTGTGGGACCTTGCCAGCTCTCTGGCTAGGGCTAGTGTCTACAGTGACAGATGCCACAGTCACCACACTCCCCTGTTTGATGCCACCACCCTCTGACTGCCCAATATCTGTGGCTGCTGGGGACTGGGTATGTGTGGGCATACTGAACGTGTGCATGGACATTGGGGTGGAAGTGGGTTGTCAACCAATGGCAGAGATTCAGCTACAAACAACACCACCTGTGCCTCACAATGGCCACCATCATCATCAGAGTCCGATGAGACACTGACATCAGGTTGTGAGGGGACACACTCCAACCCTCATGGTCACCTGTGTGCGGAAGACAACATGACAACATTCATTCCTGCACTATAATGTCTGCTGACCCCCCCCCCCCACACACACACACACACAAACACACACACACAGGTGAGGTGCCACAAAGGAATTATACAGACTACACCTTCTCATTGATGTCATGCACAACACACACTCAGACCACAACAGACACACTCTGGACACACAGACACACTCTGGACAGGCCCTCAACAACATGCACTGCAGCTATGTCCAGTTCATGTTGCTAATACTATACACCTGTGAGATACTTGACAAGTCAGAGTATGTGACGGACCTTCACCTAAAACATAGTTCACCCATTTACACAATAGTAATTTACCTGTGTATAGCAGACTGGCTACACCTATACAAAACTACGTGCTAATATGTTACAGCTCCTGCAAATATGCTACTGTGATTACCAGTGTAATGCACTGCAGTGAACCCCATCACAAGTGAACATGCATGTATTGCAGTATGGCTAAGCTTAACAGTCATGTGCATTGCAAACTGGCAGCCATTACCATGCCTAGGGTATAAGTGACCCATAACAAGACAGTGCCACACTCACCAGCTACAGGTTGATGGTCCACAGCCACACCAGAGGTACCTATGGATGTGTGGTGGAGAGGTATTGTCAGCACACACACATGTGGCTTTGGTACAGGATGTGCATTCATCAACATGTACAGTACAAGCTGTGATACTACACAAATTGCTGACATTCACAATATGTGTGCACACGTGTGCATTACAAAAACCAACACAAAATACAGATTAACCTAACATATGTGTACAGGTATGCAGAGGCTGCCACTCTGAATGCTACAGTATTAACCTGATGACCACTGGAGACTTACCTGGATGCTCCTTGGCTGTGGAATCTGTGCCACCCACCTCCATGACATATGTACTGATGGTTTCCTGTGTGCTGGTGGCTGAAGCCAGGTTTGCCAGGAACTCCTCTGTTGCTGAGAATGGTGGTTGTGTAGCAGGCCCTCCCTCTGTGCCAGCATGGTTCCTGGCCACAGCTGCAGCCCTTTGCCATCCATGATGTATGATATCTGTAGCAGGGTGCCAGACCTGTTCGTAGATCCTGTCCTGGTGGCCCACATAATTCACTGTTGCTAACAGGCCTGCCCACAGTGCAGCACATTGTTGCTGGTTATGGAGAGTCCTTGACATGAGCACCTGGCGATGGAGTCTCAGGGCATCAATCATTGCAGCGGTCTTAGCTTCTGAGAATGGTGGATTGCGACGTCTAAACATCCCACCTGAAAGACATGAACAGGGGAACACATCACAGGACTGCATACATGACTCACCATTATGTAGACACCGTGCACATCCACTTTTGCCAGCACTATCCACCACTAACCACCACATCATACCCTGCCAGCACAGTATGTCTGTGGCTATGGGCAACATAGTGGCAATACAGCATGCATTGCCCTCCTGATCCTGATGTTCCATGCTACTTGCTGCATGTGCTATAAGGTGTTCAAATGCAATTACCAGTTGCACCTATTACTGCTTGTTCATAGCCTGTCTACATGGTATGCTGTGGTGTCAGCCTCCTACTGTTCTAGTAATTCCCTGGGCTGTAGGTCCAACCCTCAGGTCTCTCTGGCCTTCCATCAGATTCTGGACTATATGGTTAGACATCCTACAGTTTCCCCTGCCAGTGTGTTTTTTTATGGGTGTTCTGGCAGAGTGTAGCACCTGCCTTATGTGCATGGATGGACAACCATCTACAAACACCACCAAGGAACACATTGTGCGAGAGAAGCAATGACAGTAGGAACCTGCTGTCCATGCTCTCTCCCTGTCAAGGCCACATATCTGTCCCCACACAGGTTGTCAACACAATCAGTACACCTCACACACCAGCCACACCTACACAACACATACACACACACACACACACACACACACACACACACACACACACACACACACACACACACATATATACAGTGGACCTCAACAAACACATCCACAAATAATGGAGACCTCCGAGGCAAAGCCACACATGAACGCCACAGCTGTATGCAACACATACCACACATAGCCACACACCTGTGTCCCACAGTCATGCAGGCATAAGCACATGTCAAACATGTTACACATAGCAGACTCCATTGTGAGACACAGTGAAGTGCTTCTCATCTGGCTGCATATGTGGATAGTCATAGTTACTTGTGTGTCAAGTGACGTGTGGATGGTCACAGTTATTTGTGTGATGGGTGACAGACTCCACCATATCACATATGCAGTGCTGTCTCTCACCAAGCCGTACTGTCATGAGTCTGTCACAGTCCATGTTGGAGTGCTGACCTGAGATGTATGCCCCTGGACTAAATGCAGTCAGACATGGTTGAGCACGCTGGTTATGTGTCCCAGGCAGGTATGTCCCTAGCTTTATGCAGAATTCTGCTGTCACTCACACTGATGTCACAATACATTCAGGAAATGATTGATCTTAACATGTGGCCTTTTATCCTGTGGTATTCCAGGGGGTTCCAATACCTGTGAGACTGGGATGATATGGTCAACAGATCACGATGCTCTGCAACAGATGGCCTCCATCTGTTTCAACTGGCCTTCAGGTGTTTGGCAATGGTTCTCACCACCACCATAGTGCCTTCATTAGGAAAAGTGGTGAGGTTAGCAATACCAACATACAACTGTCAGTGCAGCACACATTGAAGGCCATGCTGCAAAACCTTAGGTGTCTACACATCACTCTGCTCTCAATGCAAGCATACTTAACCCTGGGAAATGCTTGCATCTGTACAGTCACACACATGGTTCAAACTTGTACAGACCACCCCAGCCTTACCTGGTCAACCATATTATAAGACAGTCATACCCCAAAGTGTGGATGGAAATGGAATTGGACATGTGATTTCAGTACATACCTCCACACTCTAAAGGCAGTAAGATGCACAGGGGACACTGCAGGGGCACTTCACCATTGGCAACACACCTATTAAGTCATAGCTAGCTACCAGTCACTACATGTGACCAGGAAGACCATCCTGCCTATATGGACCTCATCAACTGTATTCTGATTTGAGCCTGTACCCTGATCATGGCTCACTTGAATGACCTAAACATACATTGGTAGTTGTACCCATGCCAGCATACTAATGGCCAGAGAGCCATCAACAGTGGGTTTGCAAACATCTTGGTGCAGCTAGTGGCTACCTCCACATGAGGTGAAGGTGTGTTGCAGTTGATAGTACACAACACAGGTTACCACTGCAGCATCTCTACAGTATCATCCTCTGTGACAAAATAACCATCATGCGGTCACGTTAGCGGTCACCAGCTCCCACAATACCTATCTAGCTAGGGTCACACATACATATACCTCCAACATGGAATACAGCCTCTGGGGGTGGTATACACAGCTTCACAACCTCAAACCCTTCTGTATGGACTGGAACCAATATCCACACATATACACATGTGCTAGATGTGCATTTGTATAGATGCATGTAGACAGGTATACCTGACAGGGCTACATCATCCTCTGCAAAGATATGTAGACCTGTCTAGTGGACATATGCAATACATAAGTGTGTATAACAGGGATGACATACCATTGTCCGAGACAAAGTAGCGGCAGGTGCCCATTTACAAGCAATTTCTCATTAGTGTGAACAAGTGAATGGAATTACTCCTGGAAACCTGCACAGCAAACCCTGAGACCACATTGTCAACATCCACTACAGACAATCATCTTCCAAGCTGCACATATGTCTGCAACATCACAGGAAGCACATGCATCTGCTCACTTGTGGTAGTCAAGAACACCAGCTATACCAGTGCTGTAGGTATAACATATGTGATGCCTGACAGAGTCAATGTGTGTCCCCTCCATCAGTGCATCAGGATGTCCACAGTACCTGCCCCCTTCTCTTATATGTAGGGAACAGGTGACCACTGCCATGTAAAAGTCATAGTAGATATCCGCCATGGGAGAATGCATCCTACATGACCCCAAGCATAATCTTGGAACAACATAAGCCACTGTGTTCAAAGGAGGCCTGACAACTGCCTTAGTCCCAGCCGCATGAAGGACAACCACTGTCACCCCTTTACACTAAGGTGGTGCAACCACCAATGTGTCACATTATACATCCATCAGCCTAACTCCACTGTTCTGCAAGGCCATAGCACAGTTTATAGTGAACCTCATTAACAAAGACATTGGAGACCTCCACACACTCCATCACACACAGTTAAGCTTTGTCAAGGAAAGGATCATGTCTGTTACACTTGGTTGACCTCTTTGACACAGTCACCAAAGCCATGGATGAGGGGGTGACAGTGCACACTGCTTACCTTGACCTGGACAAAGACTTTGACTGTATAACCCTCCCAAGTATGCATCACACCATATGTTATCATAGGGGTAGCACAATGGTGCTATGACATGACCCAAGTAATCCACAAAGGGGAATCCACCCCCAGCAGTTGACCCATAACTAGCAGCATAACCTGTTGTTCTGTGTTTGAGCGTCTGTTATCTGTGATGTACATATTTGTGGTGCAGGACCCAGCCATTGGCCTTTGGCCGACCATGTCTGCAGATGACTGCATGCTGTGTGCTGTCACTGTATTCCCTAGTGATGTGGACATCTGCCTAGGAGGGTCACCTACAGATGCATGACTGGTGCCAGAAACATGGCTTCAGGCCACATAGCAGGACATGCAGTATCAACCCCTTTGGGGAGAGTGACATCCCCACATGTTGTCACAATATTAACAACATCCTAGGCACACTATCAGTCCAGTGTGATCTGTGCACACAGATCAGTGGCAACATGACATTTCACCACCATATTGCTTCTGTTCTATGCCAAACCTTCTACATCGCCCACCTCATACCTAAGGGTATTTCATCCAGGCACATGGGGTCCTAACATCCCTATATTCCCCTCAATAAGGCCCGGTAAAATGCGCCGTCCATCACTCACCTCACACAGCACATGCAGCAGCTGGGAACATCATAGAGGTTCCTCATCAGGAAGTACTAGGGCCTCAGACCTCTATCATACATAGAGAGGCTATAAGCCCAACTCTCTACCTGGTTTCATGCATACTCCTCAGAGGTAACCTCTATCTAGCAAGCAAGGCATTCATGGACCCCACATTGTTGGGACTGCTGCACAAATGCAACTCAAGCTCCAGTCTATTAATACACACCCTCAACTTGGTGTGTGACATCAACTGTTCTTCTCGGCAGCCCAGTTGTGTGTCCCTCACACTCACCCTGCTGTGGAATGGTCACCCTGTCTACATCAGGCATGGTAGATATTTACACCTTTGCAGATGGAACCTGGATAACTGGATGGTTAACTGCACAGACAACCTTGGGATACCACCTGTGTCCCTGTTGTACTGGGGTATCAGGTGTTGCCTTGCATACACATGGGCTAACATGTGGCCTAGGCATATGGGGTCTCAGGACCCGTAGCCTAATAACCTCATATGGTCCTAGGTATACCATTTATTGCATGTGTGCTGTGACAGACTGTGTTGCCATGTGTCCACACCCATCACTGCCATCAACGTGGTGTGTCCCCTATGGGCAACATTACAGTACCATGTCATACAGCCAACATCCAACAAATACATGAGTGGTACTACAAGTGCATGTGGACATTCCAGCAACATCTGTGCTGCACAAGAACTGAGAGCAGTGCATATGTGGCTTAGGGTTACCTCCTCTTAACTTATCAACACCGAGTGCCTTCACATGGCGCCTCTGCACTTACAGCCGAGTGCTCTCTGAGGCGCCAGGAATTGTTTGTTGTTACAACCGAGTGCCTTCCTCAAGCGTGAATAACTTTTCACTCACGTTTTAGCTCTACTGTTAAAAAAATAAGTTGAAAAAGTACCTAAACTCTGTCAGTTACCTTCTCAACTTATTTTTAAGTGTGGAGTTGACAGATGGTTGTATTTTAATTTTTTTGAGAAAATCGGCTTGCTGTGCACCTTGTATCTTCTTGCGATCACAGCAAGCTGATTATGTATGCGAATGTTTCTCACTTTGAAATTGCTCCATTACATTTCTTTTTGTACTTGCAGTAATTCATACATTCAATCCTTGCTATACATTTCTTGTAACTACTGACCCAAACAACCTGTCAGAAAAGTAGAAATTAATTTTGTCTGGAACTCAAAAGTACTTTAGTACAAGTGACTATACAACTAACACTGGTGTACGCATATTAAAAATAGTCCCTAATTATGTCAAACATCCCTGACTTTGATTCAGATTTTTACCTTTTTTGTAAGTCATTGAAAATTACAGTCAATAATGGCAGGTATTAAAACTTTATAGTTTTTTGTGAGAGATGGTGCTCTAACTGCTGAATGCCCATACTGTTTCTCTATTTGTGGTTGTGGTTGCTCCTTTTATTCATTTATATTTTTTTAATCAAACAAGGAGACAGCAGAAGTGATATGATACATATTGTAGTGAAAGAAATATGTGTAAAAGAACTTTCCATTTTAACAGAAAAGGGCAGTGATGCTTGTTTGTAAAAATTAAAATAAATTTGCTTGAGCTGAAGCAGGTAAGGCTTCATCTGTCTCTTTAGAAGAGGGTTTCTGTTAAACATTTGAGCATTGTAACTGTGAGTCTTTGAACTGCAAAATGTTATGTGTGATTTTTGCTTGCCTTTGGTGGTAAATCGCTGAAAATTGCAGAGGGTAATGGCAGGTATTTGCATTATATGTTTTGTGAGATATAGTGTTGTAATGGCTGAATACCGGTACTGTTTCCACATTCGCGGTTGCAGTTGCGATTGCAATTGTGAGCTTTTTTCTTTTAATCATTTCATTCACTTGTGCAACCTTTCCAAGCAAACCTTAGAAAATCCACCTTGTCCTGGTTTCTGAGCTGTCTTACAAGGATAGAGCCAAATGAAATTGCTCTTAATTGTATCGAGCATAAATGCAACAGATACAGGCGTTTCTGCAGTTTGTTTTGGGTGTGCTGCTTTTCCTTGGATTTACAGATAGCACTTGATGAAATCATGTCACTTGACTGTGGCTTTCATTCATTGTGCAGATAACTTTACTGTAGCCCTTACATTGCTGAAAATCAGGATGTCCTGGTGTGTTTTTTTTTTCAGTTTGAGAAATGGCTGCTTGAATATAAGCTATTACTGTTTCCAAAACTAAAATCGTGTTACATGGTAAAAAAAACAGAGCAGAGTTGGGACCATGCTCATCAGAGTATCTATTTTTTAGAGGATGTAATTGAAATACCATAGAACTGAATGTCAACTAGAATTTAACATAGAAACAGATAACTGGTGGAAAGTGACTATTAGACCCACCCACTCACTTTGTTTTCCTACTAGGTGGTTGAGGTGCCATGCTTTTTTGTCAACCTGTATGTTACTTCTGTTATTGCAGTTAATTTGTGTCTCATCCATTCCTGAATTCACCATTTTTTTAAGCTAAAGCCTTTTCAGAAAAAATCTCCCATATGTCTGCAACCCTCTTTGTAAAATATTCTGTTGACTTCTACTAATCTCTTTTCAAGCGAATATTGTCCTTACTTCCAGAACTTAGCCAGGTTGAAGGCAGTCAATGCAAGCAGAAATCAAGGGGAAAAAACAACTAATTCTTTGTGAGATGTGTATCTGTCAATAAGTGTTTTGCTGCATGTTTTAACCTGCCAGGTCCAATTCTGCTAATCCTCATCAGCACCAAAATTATTCCAAATGCTCTAATACTTAGCAGTCTCCTAACAAACAAGTATTGATAGCTAGAGACTTCAGCCCTTACATAGCAGCTAAAAATCTGCTTGTAGCTTCCTCAAGTGATCTATGCACATGGTTTGATTCCTTCGACCTCTGCATGCCTACTGTGTGACTGTAGGTCACATTACCAGACAATGCTTCTGGGTTGACTTTTTAAAGGTATCATGTGGATCAGTACCATTAACAAATGCAAACCAAAAATACATCAGTAGTTATATATTATATATAATCTCATCTTGAAACTCTCTTCCTTTTTCTTAAGATTCACAGAATCCCATATCATCTATGTAGTATCTTCAGCATATCTATGTACACATTATTCCCTTTAAAAATCCACATTCTGTGCAAACCTTGCCCTTTGCCTGCTTTCCATTTTCTCTGTCTCAGCTCTCTGCAACATTATCATCTTGTTTTAGCTTACCCTGAACACCAAAAGCCACACGTAAATCCTCCTCATTACCCTTGATTTTGAAGGATATTAGTGGTTTTGTTGTTTTTTGCAATCTTTCTTTACTTGTCGCTACAGTGCGTAAGCTTTTTAGTTTGTCCTGAAAACCAAGCAAAGTTGTAAGTTTTTCTTCAAACTGTGGGGAATAACAGAGCAATTTATAGTATTTAGGAATATGGTGTTGACATATATGACAGCATCATGTTACTTCTGTTATTACAGATAATTTGTGTCCCATCCATTCCTGGTGTCCAGGGGTACAGTTGTTGGCTTTTAAAAGGCCGTAGCATTCCCCTCAACTGTCCAGAGTTTTGCAGAATGTCCATATTTTGGTTTGTTGCTCATAAAAAGGACTGAAGTTGCTAAATAAGGGACATTTGAGTTTTACATTTCATTTTCTTTAGAAAATGCATACTAACACAAATCCTGTTATTCTACCAATTTTCTAAGTTCACCAGAGCAATACTTATAATCTGAA
>NC_056731.1:1412132922-1412192922 GCF_019279795.1 Protopterus annectens | reverse complement strand
ATATTATACTCATGGTTATAAGGAGACTAATATTATACTCATGGTTATAAGGAGAATAGTATTACACTCATGGTTATAAGGAGAATAATATTATACTCATGGTTATAAGGAGAATAATAATATACTCACGGTTATAAGGAGAATACTATTATACTCATGGTTATAAGGAGAATAATATTATACTCATGGTTATAAGGAGAATACTGTTATACTCATGGTTATAAGGAGAAAACTGTTATACTCATGGTTATAAGGAGAATAATAATATACTCATGGTTATAAGGAGAATAATAATATACTCACGGTTATAAGGAGAATACTATTATACTCATGGTTATAAGGAGAATAATAATATACTCATGGTTATAAGGAGAATAATAATGTACTCACGGTTATAAGGAGAATACTATTATACTCATGGTTATAAGGAGAATAATAATATACTCATGCCCCGGGATTCATGAAGCCCGGCGCAAGGCTGGTGTAAGGCCTGCGCCGGCGGTGCAGTGAATAGTCGGCGTAGTAGCGCCATATGCATAGTAATGAGAGCGCGCCGCAACCACAGACACGTGCGTAGTGTATGCGTGAGAGCCCAAGTAGGATGCGTCCGGAGGCGTGGCTAAGCCGGCAGGCGATGAGCAACCTAATGTGCTGACTGCCACGGTCCGCCCATAATAGTAATGGCAGCAGCCAGGGCCCGTGCAGAATGAAACGCACGTAGAGTATGCAACATAGTACCCGTCTCAACAAAACGGAGAAGCAAATACAACCCACGAAGCCCTTCGTGTACCCGTCCAAGGAACAAAGGATACGCGTAACACCGTGTTTGTCCCGCAATGCACCGTCAGTGGGCATACCCACAGAAGGTGTACCGCAGCATGTCAGCGTGCCACACCGACATAGGAGTAGCGACTAAGGTTACCACCTGTCCCACTTTGCGAGGGGCAGTCCCTCCATGGGCAGTTGTGTCCCGATAAAAAATATTAAAAACGGCAAATGTGCTAAGATTGTAGGACATAATGATATCCCGTATTTAATGTAATGGCTGCATGAAATGGTTATTTTCGTAACTGAAATACCGGGCCAGACTGTATAACAATACAAAGCAACCCCAAAGACATTTGGTTTACTGTCCTACTGATCATACACCTATTAACCATGTTTGTGTTGACTTTACATTTGCTGGGACCTTACCTGCATATAACTACACAGATACAAATAGTGATACGTGATGAACTGGCCACAGAGTGGCATCCAAACTTCAACACATACCTAGGCATGGCGTGTGCATGTACAGACTATGAACATTTTAAATTGCTGTGTTTGTACTGCCATACCTACATCATATGGAGGACTTCCGATGTATGTTGTCCCCTTGGGGATAGATTGAGACTTGTGAATATTTACACTTTGATACAGGTTCTGTGAGATCACAGGACAAAGTGGCACTACTTACCTGTTACACAAAAAGGAATTGTTTGTTTTCATAAACATGATACAGTTCAAGTTGGTGGGAGTATTTGTAACATAACTGTGTCTTACAAATGTCATATAACAGCCAAAGATCACAGTACTAGTTGTAGCACCATTCATGATTTGTATTGAAGCTTCATGAGAACAACGTGGAAAGATGTGCAGAAACATCCTGAATTGTATAAACAGTCCTCTGTTATAGACAGGAAAATGTTACATGCAGAGTTAACCCGCATCAGTAGTAAAGTAGAATATTGTTATTTTGTTTGTGGGAAAAAAGCATATCAATGGTTACCTGAGAATTGGTCCGGCAGTTGTTTTTTGGGTTATCTGGCTCCAGTCACATGACATACTGCACAATTGCCTCTGGAGTGCAAGCGAACTATAAGACATATAGCTCGAAGAACTGGGAACACAGTCGAGAAACCTACTAATCCAGTGGGTGAAATGGAAGCTGTTCTGAAAATCCATTCTTCTGCAAGAGATAAAGGAATATTGACTCATATGGACTTGGCTGGCAGCGTTATATCCTGGGCTGGAACACTCCCAGCTTGTGGAGTAGTGAAATCAATCAGGGAACAGAGGAAGTTGTCAAAACCTGTCGGAGGAATGAGCAATGTGACTTTTCGCTCTTGAACTTGTGACTGATGAACTGGATGCAATGAGAACTGTTGTGTCACAAAATGTAATAGCGCATGACTGCACCCTGGCTGGCGAGAATTGCGTCTTGGCGCTTATCAAAGAAGACGCTGTGTCTAAGTACCACATAACATGAACAATATCAACGCCCACCTAGAGGTAATACAGCAGGTGTCATCCATGGCGGAACCAGGCCCAAACCCACTGTCGAACCATTTCCACAAACCATTTGGTGGATGGGGTTCAGTCATACTGAATATCTTGATTGCCATTTGTGTTGTTCTGCTCATATTGGGTGCATGTGTCTGTCGCGGGATACTTTCCATGTAAGTATTAGTCAGGGACTCTGTCGACGTATCTGTAACCGAGACTATGTATCAAGACCTGTAGTGGTATTTGTTAATACAAAATGAAATCCTTTCTGAAATGTACAACAAATGACTTGCCTAGTTAAACGTTCCAGAGAGGAAGAGGCTAGGGAATGAAATAATGTTGTATATGTTTCTGGATAGAATAGAAGCAATCAAAGGAGGGAGAATGTTAGCAAAATATATATTTAAACATATATATGACGTGCTAGTTTAGAAGCAAATAGTGTATAATGCATATTATTCTATTTTACAATATGGCAGTAGAGCTTATCATGCATGTAATTGCCTGTAGTGTAGCTGCAGTGTGATTGAACCCTGACCCTGGCAGTAACCAGTGCAGCAGGTGTATGTCATTCAGCATTAGTCATCTGCTGGGTTAGAGAATAATAAATGTATGTACAGGTATATCTGTCATCCTTCCACTGAGGAGGATGGCCTTGTGAGCTCTATCTAAGACAGAGTACAGCTGCTCACCAGAGAGACAAAGGAACCTAGTAGGAAAGTAAGTGGCGACGGATCTGAACAGTCTTGGAACCTTGACAGAGCAGATTTTACCGAAGGACATTCTAATTGCCTATGTGGCTCAAGGCTGTGCTATCCTCATGGGAAAACATTTAATAAGCATTACCTTAGCACTGTTGTAGGAATACAATATTGTGGACTATAGTGATGTAAATGCCCTGTGACTGACCACATCATTAAGGTGTGCAAAAGATGATTGTAAACACAATACTCATACAGCTGTTACTTGTATAGAGTAAGACAAAACTCTAAACTTGTACTGCATAGTTATTTGCCTCCTGGTGCACAGTAGTAAAAGGTTGTTAATCTGAGCTTCCTGTGTTATTGACTGTCATTTTGAAAAGATGAATGAGTGTTACAGTTTGATTTAAACAACGTAATTGACAGATGTGTATGTTCTAGCATGGGAATAGGTCAAGCCAACCACCACAATCACCATGTGTACCACATACAAACAGCCAGTAACACGCAGTAGTAGTGCATGAAGGCATACGACTGTGGGAATAGTACAGGACATATGGCACGTGCCAAGTGCAGATGCATGACACAAACCCCAGGATGGGTGTCCCTGCAAAGAGGAACATGTGCCAACCACACCTCCCACAGATGTACCGGCAATAAAACACAAGCCAAACACACAGAAACACTACCGTCCAACACCACGACTGCAATGGAGGCTGGTCAAACACCAACATGAAGCATGCACAAACAGGGACTTGTGTAATTGTTGCCTTAACACCCTCCCATAGGCCAAAGAAGAATAGAATGGACATATGCATGTAATGTTGTGAAGGATGTGTGGTAGTCCTCAGTATCACAGTGTTAGGGACACAGATACACTGTCATCAACTGTGATTGATCTGCACTGTAGACAGCATACCTGCAAGTAATACAGAGGACAATCATGTGCCACAGAAATATACACATGAGAAAGAGGATAGGGGATAGACAAGTGTAAATGGGACAAACTATGAATATAGGTTCATACGTCCATAGGTACAGGGTAGGCCATCGACCCAGGTTCAGCCATAACCCTACACCATAGTTAGGATTACTTTGCCAACCTTCTGTGCTGGAGATAAAATACTTATGATATTGCTGTACCTCTGTCAAGCAGTGATAATGATGTAATTCCCGGCCTATATCTGCAATCCCCCATCCAATGGACAACATACCCCCGAACAAGGCTAGGAAGGATCTCTGTCTCACATGTACTGTGATGTAGATCCACAGCATTGTGAGTGTCCGTGCGACATATGTGTCACGCCAACACATCCCATTAATGACCGTGACAAGGTTCATGTCACCTGCCCTTGTGGTTCTGAGGGATGCAGATACAGTAGGTGAAGCATAGACATGACATATGGGTTGACATGGCCTCGTATGTCAGGCACAGGTCAACACTAAACAACAGGTATGTGACTGAATGGGGCAGGGGGTCCTACACCAGTGGGGCAGCATTACACAAATCCATGTCACCCTGCATCTGTACATGACAATTAACCTATGGGGGCCTTCCCATGCTGTAGGGTGTGGGTCAGATACCCTCCAGAATAGGGCAATGTAGTAAATCCTTGATTGCTGCGTAATGGAGCACAGAGACAATGACCTGCCCTGATAGATGTGGTCCTGCAACAGGTGGGCAATGTAGAGTCCCGAACCCACGATGTAAAAAGGCGATGTGTGTTGAGCGAATGGTGACGAAACAAACTCTGTCCCCTGATCCCTATTGTCACCTAAGCTCAGTGGACGGCCACCTATATGCTGGACAGGGGTGACCCTGGTACTCCTCGACAGGTATGATGTTGCATTGCCAGCATTGCTTCAATGGGACATGTCCCTGACAGCGGATTATGCATATCCTGGGAGGCCACGAAGGATGTCTTGTGTCCAGATGTCCGTCCACTATAACTTTACCTGTTCACTTGATCATCTACAAACAATGTGCCACTTCAATGTGTGCACTAATATGGCAAATGTAGATGTATGAGGAGTAGGACAGGAAGGGGGCCCCATGGGACACATGCGACAGGCAGTGGGTCACGACATGCCTTAGCAACGCTATAACTGCGTGGGTTGTGTTGCATAGACAGTTTACAACACATCCTGTAATTAATGCGTGTTCATCAATAATGAGTTTATCAACGAAATACAGGGGGTAATGTTGAAGGCCTTTGCCGGGTTACGAGGGTAGGCTGTATGGACTACAAGACCCCCATCAATGGCTTCGGTGACTGTCCCGAAATGTCAATAACCATGCTTTAAAAAGCGTGAACGCTAGTTTCAAATAAACCTTGTTGGATGCAAAATATGCATGTCCCTATACTTGCTTCATCTCTCACGAGAACGCAGTATGATCCCTCCCATGTCTTTGCGAATGGGTCTCCTCAAAACTGGTAATGGGACAGTAATAACCAAGGTCGGTGGAGCGGTGGCCCTGTGGCGTGGGACTACAGTTGCCGTGCGACACAGCACCTGGGTGCGTTACCTACAGGAGTGAGGGCTACAAAGAAATGCTTTGTCTAACTGTAAGGTCCTAATTCCTCAATGAGATAGTAGGAGTACAGTCAGTGGTCTGGCTGGTCTCATGGATGCTATGTCCCACTACCCTGGAGAGGAGCATGTCCCACCCCGTGTGTCACAAGAACATTTGGGGGACCACAAAGCAGCTGGTACAGACATCTCCTCATGTGGGGGGAAGTGTGGAGATGTCCTCACCACCGAACTTATCAATGAGCCCGTATTTTGCAGCAATAATGTGTATGTTGAGTAAACTCCACATCTTAAATGAGAACCAGTCAGAGCATATGTGGGGGAGATGAAACCTCCCAGGTGTATCGAGAGCATAGCAAAATATGAAAGTGTGGTATGATTGTCTGCCAAGGTCCACATGTAAGAGGTATATCTGGCCAGAAGGAGCGTGCCTGGACCATGTCTTGACAGCGTGTAACTCTACACATGTATGATGACAAAAGGGTGTCATCTCTCTGGGTGTCTGCTCAGCCTTGTAGCCCAGCCACCTCCTCTTGTTGTACCCAGCAACCTGTGTATGGCTGTGGTACACCACACTGGATGCTTGGCATTTGGTACAATGAACCACAGTTAGGTAAGGGAATGCCTATGGTTCATGCAGTCCTGTAAGGTACTGGTGAGCGGCTGTGTGGTGATGCAGTGGCTGCAGTACTGTGAGCCACTGGCTCAGGGTCCTTAAAGGGAACCACAGTAGTGTGCAGAATTGGGAGTGCCTCCTGAGCAAGCAATGTGTGTATGGTAACGGCAACACTCTGGCGGCCAGGATGCCAATGTGCCATTGTCCAAATAACATGAATTACCTTGGCATGACAATATGTATTATTATACATGTATTGACGCGTGTCTGCTAATTACAATTGCAAATGGCGGTAAGACTGGTCTAAAGTTCCCGTGATGTACCTAGTCTGGAGGTGTTGTTCCGACAATAAAGTGGCGATACCTCCCAACCGTGACCTCTGGGGATTAATTAAAGCGGTTGTTAACCTGCAACATTGGATGTACACCATTGGGTTCTGGTCTCGGAAAACATGGTTCCTGTAGCACTACACAGTATGGGTAGTCAAGCAGACATCAGCGATTGTTGAACACACAGCATCAGTCAAACCCACTGGCCACAAGGACACAGTCCGACAAGCTCTACACTTTACATATGCACAGTGGTGTCCATTGTAGGACCCAAAATTTATTCATGGAATGCCTGCCAGCTTCCATCATCACCTACGTGAACTCATTATGTGACCACGTCACAGCCACACATATGCACATAGCGTGTTTAATGTTGATGATAGCTGTCCATGAAATGCAGCACATATGCACAGAAATACCCAGGGTACGGGTCCATAGAAGTGCGTCCACATCACAGTCCGCACACATGAAGGATGTGTAATGGGTACTGTCGACTGTTGCAGTCAAGGGATCCTGGGTATGTAGAAACTGGGCTCGGTGTTGTTTGCAGGTAATCCTTTGTCCGCCCGTGGGAGGATGTGTCGTAGCACCTGCCTTACTCTCCACTAATAATGCAAACCATCCACGGAGAATGCTAAATGCAGGTGTGAAATGTGTACAGCCCTATACTAGTGTCCAGTAGGCAATTCTCATGGATGGACAAGCGTCGGCCAAGATGGCACCCACAACTGCAAACCGGAAATTACACAGCAGCGGTAAGGCATAACACAGGAAATCTACATAAGGCCTACAGCTGCCACTCCACATACAAAGTTGGACCGCGCTGCCAACACGGGCGTACACAGCACTCAATCTGCCAGCAACAAAATGAGGAGCACCGCTACCATACAGCGGAACAGATGTGCGACCTGTGGAACACATACTAATGGCACACCCACAACGTCAAGTAGGATATGTAAACTATGGCGTTCCCACCTATGAAGACAACATGGTTAAATGAATACATAGGTGATCAACATGTAGCGGTGGTGTTATGTTGAAAATACAGTGGATATGTCCTATTGGGATGTCTGAGGTTTATTTGAAGCAGTTGCTAACCAGCATCTTTGGATGTATAACATTTGTTCACAGTACTAAATCACCTGGTTACGTAGCACCACGTAGAATGGGTAGTCAAACAGACATCCGCGATTGGGAACATACAGCAGCAGTGAAAAGCACTGGCCAGTTGGACACAGTCCAGCAACATCTAACTTGACATATGCACATTGGTGTCCATTGAAGGACCCAAAATACATTCTCACAGAAAGGAAGGTGTGCCCATCATCACCGTGAACTATTGCCATGACCACGTCACAGACACATATGCACCACCAGCGTGTTTAAGGTTGCTGACAAGACAAGTGTCCATGAAATGCAGGACATATGAACAGAAATACCCAGATCGGCGTGTCCATACATGTCGTCCACATCCCAGTCCGCGCATGAAGGATGTGTAATGGGTACTGTCGAGTTGCAGCCATGGGATTTTGGGTATGCAGAAATGGGGCTCTGTGTTGTCTGGCAGATAATCCGTTGTCCGCCCGTGGGAGGATGTGTACCTGCCTTACTCCCACTAATAATGCAAAGCATCCACGGAGAATGCTAAATGCAGGTGTGAAATGTGTAGAGCCCTATACCAGTGTCCAGTAGCCAATTCACATCGATGGGCAAGCGTATGAACAAGATGGCACCCAGAACTGCAAACCGGTGGAATTACACTGCGCGGTAAGGCATTACACAGGTAATACACATAGGGACTACAGTTGACATTCCCCATACAAATACACAGAGCCCCAGATGAGACAGTCAATCTGCCAGCAACAAATGAGGGCAGCTACTGTATACACGGAACAGATGTGCGACCTGTGGAACATACTAATGCACCACAACGTCAAGTAGGATATGTAAACTATGCGTTCCCTGCTATCACAACATGGTTAAATGAATACATATACAACATGTTCGGGTGTTATGTTGAAAATACAGTTAAATGTCCTATTGGGATGTCTGAGGTTTATTAAGCAGTTGCTAACCAGCATCTTTGGATGTATAAAGTTCACAGTACTAAATCACCTGGTTAGTAGCACAAGAATGGGTAGTAAAACAGACATGCATTAACATACAGCAGCATTGAACATACAGCAGCAGTGAAAGCACTGGCCAGTTGGACATAGTCCAGCAACATAATGTTTTCTAATACATATATTGGTGTCCATTGAAGGACCCAAAAATACATTCTCAAATAGTGTAACAACAGATGATATGTGACTGGTATTAGACATATGCACCACCAGCGTGTTTAAGGTTGCTGACAAGAGTATGAAATGCAGGACATATGAACAGAAATACAGATCGGCGTGTCCATACAATGCGTACATATATACATGAAGGATGTATGGGTACTGTCAGGTTAGCCATGGGATGGGTATGCAAATGGGGCTCTGTTGTCTGGCTGATAATCCTGTCCGGTGTGAGGATGTGCATAGTACCTGCCTTGTCCCTACTCACATTGCAGATCCACAGAATGCTAAATGCAGGCGTGAAATGTGTACAGCCCTATACCACTGTCAGTAGGCAATCACATGGATGGACAAGCGGTATGCGATGCATCAAACCCGGTGTCTGCAAGTGTCTTCATGATACACATGGTCAGGACACATTAATTTGGCATACTGGCAGTGGAAGTCAAAGCATGGGTACTGTGAGGCCTGACCACTCAAGACCCACCATTATGCACAGCTTGCTTCAGTTGCAATGTAGAATTTGTAGTTTTCTTTTGGTGTGAATCATAGACATCCTTGTCCACTCATGCTCTGTATTCACTAAATGCCTTGGAGGCAGCTGATTCTGGGTAGATGAGACACATTCTGATGAATCATTGGAACACATATTCTGAATCTAATGTTTGTAGAACCCAACATAATGTCTAAATGTACCTGACTCCCTGGATAGTATACAGATGTTCTAGAGTACAAATATTAATGGTCCTTTCAGGTAATGAACCATTATGTAACATCATATTCTAAGCATGTCAATGGTGTGTTATGTATGAAAGCAGACCTTTCCATATGGTAAGCTGAACATTCTGTGTGATTGTACTCATGGTGTCTGCACATGTAATGATGTGTTCCACAAACATGCCTGTGATGATGTGTCCAAGCTTGTCAGTGCCATGTCAGTCACCGCCCTGTGTTTGAGATCTGCTTTAGGTGAGCATATGTATGATCATGGTTACCTGGCCTTTGCCACACATCACCTCTGGGCAGAGTGGTATCTGTTGGGAGGATTTCAGTTGTCAGCATAACCATATTCAGATGCATGTGTGGATGAACTGCCGATCAGCTGCACCGAGGTGTGGGTCTGTACAGTTGAACAGTTTGCAACATAGGTGTAGGTGATACAAAGTCCCCTGTGTAGATGTGATGCCTTCTGTCAGGTGGCTGTGAAGGTCTATCACTCTAGCAATGTGTGTGTGAAAAGCGGACCCCAGTCCCAGATCTGGTAACTCTGTGCTCAGTGGATTGCCACCTTATGGTAGCTGTACTGTTCTTCAGTATGACCTCATTTCCCCATAGCTGTGCCATCTCTGGCACAATTATCCATAGCTGTGAGGCCCTTCTGAAGGATATCTGTGTCAGATGTGTGTGACTATGGCACCTTTGCAGTCATCTGCAAACATTGTCCCTAATGTGTTTGCTTGTACTTGAAATGTAGATCAAAAATAGTGGACCCAGGACTGGTGGGACAACACCTGTGACTGGCTGTGAGTATGACATGGCCAGCAATGACCCGTGTGGTTCTGTCTGCCAGTTTGCAATCTGCATATGTATTTACATTCAAGCAGGCTTTATCAATGATACCTGAGGGTGGTAGTGTTGAAGGCCTGGGTCCAGGTAGGCTGTATGGACTGCTTTGCCCTCATCAATGGCCTTGGTGACTGATCCTAGTCAGACCACGTTTAAAGGCATGATCTGTATTTGACCAAGCAAAACTGGGTTGGATCCAGTATGAGTCCCCTATGTCATTATGTATGACTCCCATCATGCTCCTTCTCCATGGCCTTGCAAATAAGGCTTGTCAAGCTAATGGGATGGTAATTACCAGGGTCAGTGAATGCACCATCCTTGTGAAGTGGGACTACAGTTGCCTTGTGCCACTACTGGAGTGTCCTGAGGTGAGCTACGGTTAAACAGCTGTCCTAACTGTGGGTTTAATTCCCCATGGGTTATGGTACACAGCTGGGACACCATCTGGTCCCATGGATGCTGTGTTTACTGCCTTGGAGAGAGCATTTACCTGTGTGTCACAGAAGTTCAGGATCTACAATCCTCTGGTATTGATATCGCTCCATGTGGGGGTGAGGAGAAGTTAGCAGAACCTGTCGTCCATTATGTTCCCAATGTGTTTAGTTTCAGTCATCCTCACATCATTCTGAACCCACTGTGAGCATATCTGGATGTGTCCTCCCAGGTGTTCAACATAGCTAAAGAAGGCCTTATGATTGTCTAGTTCTTGTTGATTCCTCTGTTGAATTTCGCGTGGATGATTTCCTGACAGCCTGTAGGTTTTCACATACAATGAGCAAGGGTGTCTTACCTTACAAGTATTCCACTCTATCTTGTAGTAGCTACCTCCAGTCATTCTAGAGCTTGTTCATGGCTGGGGTCCACCAGACTGGATGCTTGGCTTTGGTACAAAGTCTCAGTTTTGTATGGGATTGCCTGACTCATGCAGTCCTGTAGATGCTGGTGGAAGGCTTATGTACGTAATTCAGCGGTTTGAGTAATGTTTACCACTGGCTCAGGGGCCTCAAAGGAGACCACAGTAGTGTTCAGAAGTGTAAATTCGGCTTTTGAGAAAGGTATATGTATGGTAACCGGCACCACACACAGCATTGCATGCCAATAGCAGAAGCTATTGTAGGTTGTCCAAACACAGGTGTGGAACATCATAGCAATAAACCACGCCTGGATGTGGGTAATGCTAGATATACTCACGGCAGAGGTGGTGCGTTCGAGTCCGGCCGAGGACCACACATATGCGACCTTATGCATAGGCAACTAGGCAGCCTCCTAGGCAGCTCTACTCGGGCACCTTTCAAGCCTTTATTTTGTGTAGGTAGACCAGGCCGGGGTTAGCGGGTGATGTGGCGGTGGCATCATGGAGTACTTCTGCCTAGGGCACCACGTGACCTAAGGCCACTCTTGCCGTGGGTAAATACAGCAGTACCCACACCCAGACACGGGTCATTGCTAGTATGCCATATCATCTATGGCAAGAAACCATATATTCCCAGACATAATGGCACAGCATAATGCCTGTCCGCGCCAGACATACGGCACCAGCGGCGGTGCGGGCGTACTGCGAGATGTCCGTTACCAATGTCGACACTGTCTCGCTCTGTGAAACAAAGTCAACATAGCGATTCAATACTAAACAGCGGCGGAGAGCCGATGTCCCGTTGCTGAGCTGTTCAACCTGTTCCGCCATGTTAAATGTGTGTAGCAGGCGGGACTGGCCCAAACTAAGCAGCGGACATGTCCGTGGCTCAGTGAAATCGCGCAATGTTAAACCCATGTAATATGGCGAGACAGGTCATAAATACCGAGGGTTAGTAATGGAAATAGGTCCGTTCGACCAGACCGTGTGCAATTACTATAACAAGATCTACAATTGCCGGCCAATCAGCGCACGGTTAGGAATAATGGGGGACATGGTATCATAGACAGGACAAACCGTGCCCATGTGACTCATCTAACATTCATTACGGTCAGGGCAGTTCCGTACACTGCGGACAAGACCAAACCCAAAGCACCACAGGAACACCCTGACAATCGAAGGCCTGTATGCGTGGGGATATAAGCCCTGTGATCTGAACATCCCTGCGGTCACGACATATGCATCCTGGGCCATGAGCGGGAGGAATAGGGAATGTTTAACATGCAGTACCGCACCTTTCCCAGCAGGAGAATGGATGCCTGTGACGTGCGTGAGTGCGGGGGGGGGTGGTGGGGGATATGTAAATGTAGCTAAGTACCATGGGTATGCATATTAATGACACCGAACAGATAACGTGTAGTGGTCACAGTAACCGGCAAACGTGAATGCAGTCACGTTTGAATTACGACTATAGAACATATAGATGTGAACGTGTCCATGCTGCAAAGACTGTTACATGTATAAAGGTGTAAGTGCGTTCTGCACACGTCCGTCAACGGATCAGAGATATGTTACGGAATAGTCACAACTAACACAGACCACGTAACCACACAGACCCAGTAAACATATGTGCAGAATACGGATATGCGTAATCGCCTGCGCGTAACCACAATTAGGAAATGCAGATGTGCGTGTGCGTGTGTGATCCACTCGAAGCAGGGAAGGTTAAGGATGTGTCCTCCACGTCAACCAGACATGTCTCATAAATGTCAGCCTCTGAAAGTATGGGATCGGGCAATGCCATGTTAAGTAGCGTTAGAAATAGTGAAACACGCTATGTGATGAGACAAACATAGAATGTGGATAGAATAGCGTATGTGTAGTAGTATGGATTGATGGCGGTTATGCATCAGTAACCCGACCCACTTGTCAGAAGGTGCCCCGTCGGTGCGTTCAGTTGGCTCACACTTGTTGACGGGCTAGGCTAGCTGGATATATGTCCAGTGTCAGCAGAGGCCCGTGGAAAATGCTCCACACACAATAATAGCACAACATACCAAAGTACTCATATATGTAACAAGAAGAACAACAATAGAAAGTGTCCTGAAAGGACTGGTTACACAGATCCCAGGCGACAGACAGATATATGGCCAGTGGAAGCCGTCACAATTATGGGATCAGGTCCTAAAGTAGCAAGAAGGTCACACATGACCGCCAGCAATTGCCAGATAGACACTGGTCAATGTAACACACAGCAAGATTAAGGGCCAACCAGCCGTACACCATGCCAGAACCTGTACAGTGGAAAGGTATGGCATGGTAATTGATGTGTGTACACAGGTAATCCACAGACAGTAACAAAGAAAGGTATGAAACGAGGGGTTCACATGTATATATCTACACACAGCAGTCCGACGCCGTATATATGGCATGGACATAGATTTGTCACTTGAAAACAAGATGTAAACAACTACAGTTTATTCCATTTCATATTGATATAGTTATAATACAGTCATATTCATATGTAACATTGTGACTCATTTACATTCATATTTATACAAATCATGCTTCAATTGTACTTATTGATTCCATGCTTTGGAATCGTAATGCAACAATTATACACATTGATATACAATATCATGATCAACACACTACATTCTAAGGTTTACTCACAACAATTATCAACTATGTTTCAATATACTGATTGTATTGACCAATATTGTAGTTATATTAACACATTGTTGTTGTATTATTGTTTCCATTAAGTAATGTATGCAACACTGATTTGTATATGTCAAGTTATCATCAAGACTTGGAGCACTGTCCACTTAACTATGAGCAGGTTTATTGATTAATTGACTTTAAACTGACTCTGAAGGAAGTGTATAAGACTATCTAATGTATTTCGTAGTCCGGCGATGCCCCACGTTAGTGGGTGAAAGAGCTCAGTATGTTATGACTGGGGAGTGTATGGTTTGTGTCATTGTCTGTTTGGCCTGATATATGTTCAATAATGTCTTTTATGAAGATGACCAGGACTCAAGGTTTGCTGTATTTCCGCTTACTGGCGTGGATATAGATAGGCCAAGTAATACATAATATGGGTAGTCAAACAGACATCCGATTGGGAACATACAGCAGCAGTCAAAACCACTGGCCAGATGGTGACAGTCCAACACGTTCTACACTTTACATATGCACATGTGTCCATTGTAGGACTCCAAAATTACCCATTTGAGATATCAACCAGCTGCGTTGAGACGGTGTACAGCCGTGACTAGGGCACAGCTATACATATGCACCACCAGTGTGTTCAAGGTTGATGACAACTGTCCATGAAATGCAGGACATATGAACAGAAATCCACAGATTGTCGTGTCCATATAAGTGTCCACATCCCAGTCCGCACACATGAAGGATGTGTAATGGGTACCATGGAGGGTTGCAGCCATGGGATCCTGGGTATGCAAAGATGGGGCTCGGTGTTGTTTGGCAGATAATCCGCTGTCCCGCCCCGTGGGAGGGATATGGGTATAGCACGTGCCTTACTCACCATTAATGATGCAAAGCATCCACCAGATAATGCTAAAAGCAGGTGTGAAATGTGTACAGCCCTATATCAGTGTACAATAGGCAATTCCCATGGATGGACAAGTGTACGACCAAGATGGCACCTATAACTGGACACCTGGTGGAATTACACAGCTGCAGTAAGGCATAACACAGGAAATACAGATAGGGACTACAGTAGACACTCCCCATACAAATAAAGTGAGCGATCCGAATACCATTACACAGCGCTCACACACCAGGCAGTTGAACTCTGAAGAAACACACTGGAGGATATACACTAGATGGATCAACACCTGATAATATTACTTTGGCATACAAATCAGAGTATATGGCAATAGCAACAACAGGATCATCACATATGAACAAATGGGCGACCTGTACATGACACAACTTCAACTAGGAAGGTCATAGGATGTTTCAACACTGTGCATATGAACATCCTTCAATGAATAAATAGGGTATACATGTTCTGGTGTGTTATATTGACAATACAGTTATATGTCCCATGGGTTCTGAGGATTACTTAAAGCAGTTGCCAACCTGCATTACATCAATACCATTTGGGTTAATCGTGTAGAACATGGGTTTAGTACATAATATGGTAGTCAAACACACATCGATTGGGAACATACAGCAGCGGTCACAACCACTGGCCAGATGGACACATTCCAACGTGTTCTACATTTTACATATGCACATTTGTGTCCATTGTAGGACCCAAAAATTTATCCATTTGCAATGCCAACCCGGCTGCGACCAGACCAGATGATAAGCGTGACTACGGCACAGCTACATATGCACCACCAGCGTGTTCAAGGTTGATGACAACTGTCCATGAAATGCAGGACATATGCACAGAAATCCCCAGATTGTCGAGTCCATAGATGTCGTCCACATCCCATTCCCGCACATGGAGGATGTGCAATGGGTACTGTCGAGGTTGCAGCCATGGGATCGTGGGTATGCAGAAATGGGTGTCGGCGATGATTGGCAGATGATCCATTGTCCGCCCGTGGGAGGATGTGGGTACAGAACATGTACTCCCACCAATAATGCAAATCATCCACGGAGAATGCTAAATGCAGCTGTGAAATGTGTACAGCCCTACACCAGTGTCCAGTAGGCATTTCCCATGGATGGACAAGCGTCGGACCAAGATGGCACCCATAACAGCAAACCTGGTGGAATCACACAGCTGTAGTAAGGCATAACACAGGAATACAGATAGGGACTACAGTAGACACTCCACATACAAAGTCAGACCGTGCGAATACCGCGTACACAGCACTCAATGTGCCAGCGTCAGAATGGTGATGACTTCCTTCCGTACCGCGTAACAAATGGGTGACCTGCGGAAGACATACTAATGGCACACCAACAACGCGTGAACTAGTAAGGTTATAGGATGTTAAGCTATGGCGTTCCCACATATAAAGAACATCCTTCAATGAATCAATAGGATCTACATGGTTTCTTGTGTTAATGTGACAATACAGAGGCGGAATGTCCCAATGGGATATCTGCGATTAGTTAAAGCAATTGTTAGCCTGCATCATTGGAATTACACCATTTGGGTTCTGTGGCGGAAACCGGTTTCGTAGCACTACATAATATGTGTACCGGACATCCGTGATTGTTGGACACAGCGCAGTCAAACACACTGGCTGATGGACACAAACCAATATCATGTTCTGGGTTAACTCTTTGCTATGGCGCAATACCCGGTGTCCAGCCAGGACCCAAAGATTATCCGCACGCAATGTCAACCCGTTAAGCAAGCGGGAGACCCAGATGAACGACAGCCGCGGACTACGCCGCACAGCTACATATATATGCACCACCAGCGTGTTCAAGCGTTGACGACAACTGTCCATGAAATGCAGGTGATATGCACAGAAATCCCCAGACGTCCAGTACATAGAGTAACGCCCACATCCCATTCCCGCATACGATGCAACGGGTACCGTCGAGGGTTAGCCACGGGATCGTGGTATGTAGAAACGCGGGTCGTGTTGTTTGGCGGTGATAATACCGTTGTCCCGCACCATAAGAGGGATGTGAGGCATCGCAACGCCTTACTCCCCACTGATAATGCAAAGCATCCACGGAATGCTAAATGCAGGTGTGAAATGTGTACAGCCCATACCAGTGTCCAGTAGACAATCCATGGATGGACAAAGCGTGACAAGATGGCACCCATAAGCTGAACCTGGTGTAATCCACAGCTGCAGTAAGGCATAACACAGGAATACAGATAGGGACAACAGTAGACACACCCATACAAAGCCAGACGCTGCGAATACGGCGTACACAGCACTCAATCTGCCAGCAGAATGGGGATCACTCGCTTCCCATACCGCGGAACAAATGGGTGACCTGTGGAACACATACCAATGGCACAATATCAACGTCAGCTAGGAAAGGTACGATGGTAAACTATGGCGTTCCCACCAATGAAGAACATCCTTCAATGAATTAATAGGATTAATGTCAATTGACCATGGAATACACCTAATCAACATCAAAGACCGCTGGCACATTATGGCACACAACCAGACACACATAGGTAGATGAAACAGTCAGCGTAGACATTTCGTCCACGATGGGTCACATATGGTATCCAAAGGTTACTCCATAGACATGGTAAGCTATCACCGTAGGCTCCGTGAGACTTACACATAACATAGAGGTGTCCAGGCTTCATATATCCCCCCTTACACTTCCATGTGTTACTTTCTGTGCAAACAATGAACAGGTAACCACAGCATAGAAAGCACAGATGCAATGTTAACCACACACACATATGTTAACATCTCGGAAGGCATCCTATTAACACATGTATCATATGATATTGTACTATGCCGAATACTCATCAATCGAAGATTTAACACTGTATATGGAAGATATGCATAGCATATCACTGTAATACAGCGGTACAGAACTGAAAGAGTGGTCAAATGTGTGCTAACCCTACATCTGTACCTGAACTACATTCCTGTTACGGGGGCTTGCTCCACCTGCCTCTCAAAAGAGGCCTCATCAGTGTTCCATCGGTCAGCCCTGGTGTGTGGCCAACCCTCCACCTACTAATCCAACTAGATCCGCATTCTATAGCATAGCTGATGAGGTCCCCCCTCTGGTGTTATAACCTGGACGTCGTACAACACCGAATGTAGACGTATGCCTTGTGATGTGCCCATATCCGGCCATAGGCATACGGCAATCCTGCGGCTGCCCAGGCGCCGCTAGTGGGGCCACCTGTCTACATAGGTGTGTCAGTGGATATACCAAGATGGGGCACCATGACTGTGGTGGTGGCGCCATACCTACAGCCTAGGGCAGCAGGTCGATCTAAGTCCGCTGCTGTGGGAGAGTGTACAGTCTGCAGGTATGTGCAGGCGTGTACAGGCGTGTACAGCGGTCCAAGGATTACCCAGATATGTGGCACCACCTGCACAGATGGCTGTAGGACACATACACGCCATGCATACAGCACAGGTAGACATACACAAACCATAACTAGGCAAGTACACACAAGGTGTATGTACAGGTACACTGTCAGGTCAGCAGGATAGCTGTCTGCCCGCGATATCCAGCAGATGTCCTTACGGTGTTCTGGAATATGGACAGTGCATGGACAATTAGTGGATATGCAACGTACCACAGTTATGTGTCAGCCGTGCAAATATCGATACATGGGAAAGACAGCTGTCCATGCTAGAGCAGCAATCTGGGCACAACATGGTACATAGATATACAATGTCAGAGATACAGGCGGACACATGGCAGGCCGGGGTGTAATGTACACAGCATCACCCCATCACACCATAGCATGGTGCACGTGAGAGAACTGTCACGCGGATCGCCGACCACAACAGGCACATGCAGTACACAGCTGCGTACCACCATCCACAAACACAGGGATGGCGGCGGGATATGAGTGTTCGCTTAAAACACAAGGCAATACCGTATGAACCCATGCATCTGGGAGCATGGACACACACACATGTGGCAGGCATGGTGATTGATCCACCCATACCCAAAGCGCTGGCGTGACACAGGTATGGAATGCGCTGTGGGCCACCGAGCACACCACCATCAGAGGCACATACAGGTGGGTGACACATCCATAAAGGAATGGCGGCTGATAGTCAAGGTTTGTGTTGCGGCGTCTAAAAGCCTGATCATCTGCAGAGGCAGCTGGAAACACACACACACACAGGGAAGGGCCAGGAGTCGAACCTACGCCTATCTACATGAACTCACTACAGCATGAAGCATTTACAGAACACGCTACCGCATTTACTGAGCACAAGCGCTGTCAGAGCATACTTCTAGGCGGGTGACATCACTCGTAAGACAATAGCCGTGTATGTGTTATCTAAAGCTGTTCATCTGCAGAGCAGAACCACACACACACACACAGCACACACACACACAGGGAAGGGCATGAACCCTGCCTATCTACATGATTTCACTACAGTATGAAGCATTTACAGAGCGCTACGAGTTTACTGAGCACAGCTGTCAGGCATACTTCTGGGTGTGACATCACTGTAAGAAATAGCGGCAATAGCATGTGTGTTGAAGCGTCTAAAAGCTAGTTCATCTGCAGAGGCAGCTGGAAACACACACACACACACACAGCGGAAGGGCGAGTCGAACCTCGCCTATCTACATGATCACTACAGTATGAAGCATTTACAGAACAGCTACCGAGTTTACTGAGCACAGCGCTGTCAGAGGCATACTTCTGGGTGGTGACATCACTGTAAGACAATAGCCCGGCAATAGCGATGTATGTGTTGCGGAGCGTCTAAAAGCATGTTCATTCGCAGAGGCAGCTGGAAACACACACAGACACACACACACAAGGGCCGGGAGTCGAACCTACGCCTATCTACATGGATTCACTACAGTATGAAGCATTTACAGAGCAGCTACGAGTTTACTGAGCACAGCACTGTCAGAGGCATACTTCTAGGCGGGTGACATCCCTCGTAAGACAATAGCCCACAATAGCCGTTGTATGTGTGTTGCGGGCGTCTAAAAGCTAGTTCATCTGCAGAGGCGGCTGGAAACACACACACACACATACACACACAGCGGAAGGGCCAGAGTGAACCATGCCTATCTACATGATTTCACTACAGTATGAAGCATTTACAGAGCAGCTACCGGGTTTACTGAGCACAGTGCTGTCAGAGGCATACTTCTAGGCGGGTGACATCACTGTAAGACAATAGCGGCAATAGCCGATGTATGTGTTGGGCGTCTAAAAGCTAGTTCATCTGCAGAGGTGGCTGGAAACACACACACACACACACACACATGGAAGGGCGAGTCGAACCTCGCCTATCTACATGATCACTACAGTATGAAGCATTTACAGAGCAGCTACCGAGTTTACTGAGCACAGCGCTGTCAGAGGCATACTTCTAGGCGGGTGACATCACTCGTAAGACAATAGCGGCAATAGCGATGTATGTGTTGTTCGTCTAAAAGCTAGTTCACCTGCAGAAGCAGCCGGAAATACACACACACACACACGGAAGGGCGGAGTGTCGAACCTCGCCTATCTACATGATTTCACTACAGTATGAAGCATTTACAGAGCGGCGCTACCGAGTTTACTGAGCACAAGGCTGTCAGAGGCATAGTTCTGGGCGGGTGACATCACTTGTAGGGCAGTAGCGGGCAACAGCCGAGGTGTGTGTTGCGAAGCGGCTAGAAGCTAGCTCATCTGGAGAGGCAGCTGGAAACACACACACACACACACACACACACAGGAAGGGCGAGTCAACCTACACCTATCTACATGATTTCACTACAGTATGAAGCATTTACAGAAGCAGCTACCAGTTTACTGAGCACAGCTGTCAGAGGCATACTTCTAGGCGGGTGACATCACCGTAAGACAATAGCGGCAATAGCCAGGTATGTGTTCGCGGGCGTCTAAAAGCTAGTTCATCTGCAGAGGCAGCTGGAAACACACACACACACACACACGGAAGGGCGGAGTCAAACCTCGCCTATCTACATGATTTCACAACAGTATGAAGCATTTACAGAGCGCGCTACCGAGTTTACTGAGCACAGCTGTCAGAGGCATACTTCTAGGGTGGGTGACATCACTTGTAAGACAATAGCTGGCAATAGCCGAGGTATGTGTTGCGGGCGTCTAAAGCTAGTTCATCTGCAGAGGCAGCTGGAAAACACACACACACACAAGGGCGGGAGTCGAACCTCGCCTATCTACATGATTTCACTACGGTATGAAGCATTTACAGAGCGTGCTACCGAGTTTACTGAGCACAGCTGTCAGAGCATACTTCTAGGCGGTGGCATCACTCGTAAGACAATAGCTGGCAATAGCCAATGTATGTGTTGCGTCTAAAAGCTAGTTCATCTGCAGAGGGCGGCTGGAAACACACACACACACACGGAAGGGCGGTCGAACCTCTATCACATGAACTACAGTATGAAGCATTTACAGAGCGCTACAGTTTACTGAGCACACCTGTCAGAGGCATACTTCTATGGGTGACATCACCGTAAGACAATAGGGCATAGCGATGTATGTGTGCGTCTAAAGCTAGTTCATCTGCAGAGGCTGGACACACACACACAAGGGCGAGTGAACCTCGCCTATCTACATGATCTCACTACAGTATGAAGCATTTACAGAGCAGCTACCGAGTTTACTGAGCACAGCTGTCAGAGGCATACTTCTAGGCAGGTGACATCACTCGTAGACAATAGCCGGCAATAGCCATGTATGTGCAGCGTCTAAAAGCTAGTTCATCTGCAGGCAGCTGGAAACACACACACACACACACACACACACACACACACACAAAGGGCCTGAGTGCCTCGCCTACATGAACTCACTACAGCATGAAGCATTTACAGAGCGCTACGAGGTTACTGAGCACAGCACTGTCAGGAGGCATACTTCTAGGTGGGTGTCATCATCTGCAGAGGGATGTCCGATGGGAATGAACACAGAGTCATCCGCAGTCAAGCTGTTACCATCCACAAGCGTGGCAGTAACATGCTGCAGTGCTGTGAATACTAACATAACTGTGATCAGTTACATCGACAGAATACGGGATCACATGACACTTACATGGGAGGCATCCGCTGCAGATGTAGGCAGCCAATGTGGCATGACAGCCACATGTGTGTCACCTGGATGGTCACCATGGCTGCAGGATGCCACAGCCATGGCTACATGGCAGTTGCAGACACATCGGTGGCGACCGATGTGTGTGGCAGTGTACCATGCCACCCACCTGCGGTTGCAAGGGGAGACAGACATGCTCAGTATACGCAGTATCCGCGCGGTCGGGCGGTGTGCACTACTGTGTGTCAATCTACAGCTGCTTACTGGGCATGCTCAGACACGCCAGACTCGGCACAGAGCGGACATGCATACACATGGAGCAACAGCATGGGTGGCAGAATGTGGACCGTCGTGTGTGTCCAGCCACACAACACCCAGCCATGGCTGACAGGCGTGGCCGTTCGCGAAGGGATACAGGCATGCACCGGGGTACTGCAGTCGGGCGGTGTGCACTGTCCTGTGTGTAATCTACAGCTGCTTACTGGGCATGCTCAGACACTTAGACTCGGCACAGAGCAGACATGCATACACATCCAGCAACAGCATGGGTGGCAGAATGTGGACCGTCGTGTCTGTCCACCCACACAACAACCCAGCCATGGCACAGGCGTGGCGTTGCGAAGGGATACAGGCATGCACCCGGGGTATTAGCGGTCGGTAGCGGTGTGCACTGTCCTGTGTGTCATCTACGCAGCTGCTTACTGGGCATGCTCAGACACTTAGACTTCGGCACAGAGCAGACGTGCATACACATGGAGCAACAGCATGGGTGGCAGAATGTGGACCGTCGTGTGTCCAGCCACACAACAACCCAGCCATGGCACAGGCGTGGCCGTTGCGAAGGGATACAGGCATGCACCTATTACTGTGGTCGGGCGCGGTGTGCACTGTACATGTCTGTCCATCTACAGCTTCTTACTGGGCATGCTCAGACACTTAGCTCGGCACAGAGCACACATGCATACACATGGTGCGACAGCATGGGTAACAGAATGTGGACCGTCGTGTGCCCAGCCACACACAACAACACCATGCACAGGCGTGGCCGTTGTGAGCCAGAATATCCAGGTGCAATTAACCATGGGTAGGACCGCTACAGTTTGTTGCATGCTACAGACCACCCTCAACTCAGGATACCTGCACAGCCGTCCTGAGGACACTGGTGAGTGCATGCTCACACAACAGTATGATGGGTGGCGTCAACACCCACCCCTGGGAACATTACCCATGACACACACCCTGCCACAGGTGGTGTTCATACTGCCATACCTGTGAAACAGCCATGAACCATACCCACTGGGGGCGTATACAGTTCTGCCCATCACACATGGGGAGGAAATGCTCCACACAGGATGTACATCCCTCAATGGTGATGTCAGACCATATAGTGTATCCACTGGTAATCCACATCCTGCACCCAACACTGGCATGGGGGACCCACAAGTGAGGACCTCTTCACAGCAAACCACAGACATCATCATACGACACCTGTGTGGTACCCTACAAAATCCACCATGCCAGTGGTGAACACAGGCACTGCCACCTTCCTTACAGATGCCTTCTGAGCACACACAGGGATGTCTGCCAAGTGATCATGATAACATCAGGACCTTGTCACACCAAAGGTAGGCACATGGTCTGGTGGACCACAGCCACTGACAAACTGTACATCAGCAGTTGGAGCTAATACATGGCGCATTGACGGCAGTACCAGGAAGCCATCACCCATTCATACCAGCGTCAACATGCACACATACAATCATCCAAGGCAGCTTGTGGTATGTACTGCAGATGGCACATGAGACAACCATAGGGCCTTCCTCAACTGTGGTAGGGACATGGGTGGGAGCGCTGAACATGGCCAGAAATGATCAGAATGGTACAAGTCACTGCACCCACAGACATTGTCAACAAACCAGCGGACATGTCATGCATACATCCACCCCCACCCCAGAGGGACATATCCATCCACCAGAGTCTAGCCTCGAAACATCTCATATGCCCTGGGTAATCTGATATCTGTTAGATGGTTAACACAGCACCAATGGGCCCGATGGTGTCCCTGGCTGTGTGCTACCCAACCTCATTGAGGCCCTCACCCCCACACATAAGGCCACTGTCTCATGTAGCCTTACTACAGCTAGGTTCCCGCTGGATGGCATATGGCATCTGTGGTCCCACTATGCCAGGGTAGTGCTGTTATGGACTGCAGACATTACCGCCCTATCAGCTTGACAAGCCTTGTCTGCAAAGCTGCGGGGAGGGACATACAGGTGCCCATGAATACAAACAGTGGTGTACAGCCAATACCAGAACATACCCACAACAACTTAGTCAAGGGCAGATGCTGCCTCCCAAACCTGCTCGTCCTGTCTGGAGCAGTCACCAAGGCCATTGATGGGAGTAGGTCGGTTTGCACACACTACCATGCCCTGGTGGGGCGTTCAGCACTGCTCCATGGGTCTCATGGAAAAGGCTCACCAGCGTACATGTGGGGACATAAGTCACCACGATGGTTCTCAGAATGGTTGGAGGTCACACCACAGGGTGTGTGTGTTCCTGGTGCCCTGTCAGACTAAAGCTGGTCTCAGGTGGAGGCCCACAGGGCTCCATCCTGGGCCCCATGCCATTCGGCATTCAACCTTACAATGTGCATGCCAACATAGGGGGATTGTGGCAGACAAGGTATGCAGATGACTGCACACTGGCCACCATACACACCCATCTGACACAGACATCCACCTAGGGCATTAATACCCTGGATAACTGGTGCGAGAGCCATGGCCTGTTGCTACATGCCAGAGAAGGTGCAGACCTACCCAGTGTGAAGGACATGTTTGCCCCAATGTAACATGTAGGTGGTGATCCATTCAACATGGTGGACGTGTTCATGGAAATGGGTACCACACCTGTCAGTAACCTCTGTCAACACACACAATGCCAATGTGGGTGGGAAGACATTCCACTGTGGCCACCTGGTCTGGAAGGAATCACATCCACATCACGGGTGTTCATTGTACCCTGTACATCACACATCACACACCACAGCAATGATTGCGTACAATGGCACATATGGGCTGTACCTAACCTGACACCTGCAGCACTCGGAAGGACCACAAACATTCCACGAGGTGGGGATAAAGGTGCTGGGACATGTGTCTCACACTGCCCGACCAAGGGACTCCGGCTGTATACCTTCCCAGCACGTCTGCTCTGTGGTGATCTGTGCCTGACATACACAGCCATGTCCAACCTGGGTGACATGGACAAGTTCCACCTCCTAGGCTCAGGCAAAACCACACAGAAGCAACACACACACACCTCACCACAAAGATGACTAGGGGCGTGCTGGGGAACAGGGTCAACGCCCAGAGACCCCTACAACATGGGAGGATTGCCAGCCCATGTGAAGCAGAGGCCCTGACTGCCTTTGTGCAGGAGTAATCATGGCGTGTGGATGTGTGATCATGAGTATGCACCAGGCATCATCTCTGTGTCAGTGCTGGACAGGGGACAGGAGACTGATGGATGTGGTACCCTCATCCTAAGGGTGTGTTAGCAGCCACACACAGTCTTGCTAGGTTTACATGCCGTAGGGCACATAGCCTGGTATGTACATGTGCCTATGTACCTATGTAGGGGTCCATGCGGTTGCGGGTACCTGTGCTATGCTGCTATTGCCAGATGTGCCTGTGGGTACGACTACGTGGGAACTGATAACAGTGCTCCCAGTGGGCACATGCAAGTACACCATAAGTGGCATACGGGTTAACTGAACCAATATGGTGCTACACACATACTGTGTAACAGACAACTGAATGCTGTGTACACAGAACAATGAATGCTGCACCTGCACTACATGGTATATCTGCTGCATGATGTCAGTGCAAACCACATCACATACGCACACTGTCACCTGCCATACACAGCCACCACAACATACACATCACATACTATGCAGACACAGGTATCACATACACCTCTCACTATGTTGTCCACCCTGTGCATCAGAATATGTTTGCATAACCGTGCACCAATGGTGTAGCTCGCAATTATGTGGCAGAGACTTCATCATATGCACAGGGTGATATGTGTACCCACAGGCATTGGATGTACCAATGGTTGACATAATGTGTGTGAATATGAGCCTGTGCATTTACTGGGCATGACTGTGCAGAATGCATGTGGATGTGGTGGAGCCCTACAGTTGTGTTTGCTGTGTGTGGGTATGTGTGTACACAGTTCAGTCATCTGTGATGCCTACACTGGGTATACTTGGCAGCCCCAGACTGTACAGTGCAGGTGGTACAGCTCACTGTGTTCGCCTCTGGCGGCGTGACCCGTGCCTGCCTGGGGTCGCGGGCACTACGGGTGGCGGGCACTACAGTGGAGGTATAGAGTGGCCACTCTCCGATGACACATGTCCGCTGGAAGCGTGTCACGCCGCGGGGCCATCCAGGGCCCGTCCACGTGGCCTGCTGTGTCCTGGTGTGGTGGTGTAGTAGCAGCTGCACTCCTGCTCCTACCCGCACTGTGTGGGTGGGCATGGGTGGTGGCGCGCGCTGACCTGTACTTGGTGGTGTTACTACGCCACGTGCCTATGCCTCACCTACCAGGTGTTCCTGCACGGACAGCTCACGCTCACGCGGATGGCCATGCCTCGATTGATCCCATCTCACCCAATCTCCTATCCAGAACATCGGCAAGATGCTGTTGGGCATGCCAATGACTGGATGTTCTCGTTTAAGGATATGCGGACCTCTGCAGCCTCTGCCCTTCCTGGTTCTGCCGTTGGCACGTACTCTGCGCCAGCCATCAGTCTGGAACATCGTCTGGATATACCAGCTGCTACACCCAGTACGGCTAGAGTATGTCTAGCAGTGCCCCTCCTGCGAGCAGCAACTGCCACATGCCTGTGTGGCACTCCACCAGTCATTACACTGGCAAATGGTCATGTGTACCCACACACTTCTGCAGCCACCACATTCCTGCTCGGTGCCAACAGGCTGACTGTCCATCATCTATGGGCAATGGTGTTGCGGTATGTGTGCATCTGAACCGTGTGCGGGGATGAAAGGGACGTATGTGATGTTCTCCAATGGCACAGTGTCTGCCGTGACGACCCTGCCTGTGCCTCATGCACATGGTCATCACCACTAGTATCTGTGGGGACACTAGCATCAGATGGACCGCGGGAGGGAATGCACCTACAGCACCTGTCAATACAGAGACATACCGTAAGTTACATTACAGACATGCTGACACACACACACACACACACACACACACACACATGCAGACACACGCTGACACACACTGCGTGGACACACACATGCAGACACATCATGCATGTGATATTGCATGTGGCATGCAGCATTCACCACAGCCCAGTGAATGCAGCCCAGACATTAATAGTGGCAGTATGTGCATACTGCCCTGGGTGCACAACAGGCAGGTGTCTGTTAGTAGGCATGCAGTACACACATTCATGGTAGTTTGCATGCATCACGTGATACACCGTGTGGCCAGGCGAGTTAACTGTACACATGGCTGCGTCACTATGTCATGTACATGCAAACATGCAGTATCATGTGGACATGTGTCAATGGTGTCCCACATGCACCACATCACTGCGGATGTCACAGTGCAGTGTTATGTGTACAGTCTACAAATACAATGCATCTGTAACAAGGATGTCTGTGCAAGTGTGGTTGGTGAGCTGTGTACATGGCAGTGTACAGTGGAATGCACTGTGCCACTGCGGTAGCAGGACACCGGTATGTTTCTGTGCGATGCGTGACCTGGACGCATTACATTGCCATGTCTGGAAACCAGTTCAGCTGCACAGCAGCACGTATATGGTGGACATCGGTGGCACCTCTATTGGCTGGGGACAGTCATTCCATTTCACTGGTGTACCACATCGGATGTCCAGGGGGTCCACTACAGTGATGAGCCCACTATGTGTGGACTGGGTGCAACGGTGACTACCCACTGCAGATGTACTGTGTGGCAACATGCCTGTAGGTATCACCCATGGCCTTGTTTGTCTGGGTCATCGACAATTGTGTGTGATGGACCTCGTGCACATGGCCCTGTGGTGGCACATGTGACATACAACCGTACTAGTCTGAGGTGTCACATTCCCTATGGCTATGCAGACATTGTGGATGTCTGCTATGTCGTGCATAGGTCATGTCATGGTGTGACAATGTTGCAGACAGACATCCACGTGCATGGGACATGTCATGTGCCATGTCACAACATGTGCACCAATGCAGGGGCATAGGTCACAGTGGTAACACCTGTGCTCTGGCCAGATCACAGCTCACTATGTGGTACTGTGTTGCATACTGCAGGCATACCAATGCATACTACACATGCAGCCATTGTGGAACACCTTCACCATTGTATGCATAGCTGACAGCACATAACACACCAATGGGTTATGTGGTGTCATGCCACTCTATACTAACGGTTGGATCTACTGTACATGGGTGGTGTGTGTGTGTTGGATGGTGCAACCTGTATACCGTGACTGGGGCACACCCAGGTGTGCATGTCATACCTGGACACATGGGAATATCAATACACCGTATCATGCCTTTTACTAGCAACAGACTTACCTGTGACAGACCCTTGTCTTTGCGACACGCCAGACGTACCTGTATAGGGATGACACAAAAGGTATGCACATTATCCATTACTATGCATGCAGTAAGCATTCTGCATGTCACATCATGCACCTGCGTGTTGCATGTGCTCTGCACATGTGTGCATACAACATAGCATACTGTAGTATGCATCCTGTGTGCCATATACCTGGCATGTGTTGCTATATTATGTGTACTATGACACCTCCTCATCTTGTCATACAAACATGCAACACTGACTTACCAGGCAGCTCTGAGCTCATTGTTTGGGAGACACCCACCTCCACGATGGATGTGAGGGTTTCAGCGTGTTGTTCCATGGGTGTCCCCAGACTGGCCAGCAGCTCCTCCGTGGCTGTGAGTGGGGGCTGGGTTGGTGGCCCACCACCTGTCCCACCTTGTTGTCTGGCGATTGCAGTGGCACACTGTCTTGCATGCCGTATTAGGTCTGTGCAGTGCCTGCGGATCTGTTGATATGTGCGGTTGTGGCCGCCCAGGCTGTTCACCCTCCTGCGCATATCCTGCCACATCTCCTCCCGTTGTTGTGCCTGCAGTGGCACATGGCTAAATAAGATGTCATAATTATCATGTAGCAATGGTATGATCACCTCGATCTTCTTGTCTAAAGGCAGGCACCGGGAACGTGGCATTATCTGTAAGACATAACGATGGTGGCAGGTCACATTTACACTTCTGTTCTGGCATACTGCTGGGAATACATTGCTATGACATGTACAACATCTGCACAGTAATCTCTGCAAGGCATCATGGCAGTGATACAGCCAATGTGTTGCCGTCACACCATTGAGCAGTGGGTGTCATTTCATATCTGTGTGTCACCTCATCACACTGTACACACACCATGTTGATGTTAGCCTGCTGTGGACATGTGTACCTGTCTACACCTGTGTCCATATCAGTTGGCACGGGTCCCCTTGTGACAACAGTTCTACTGTTCACCTGGATGCTGTCTATATGTCAATAGACATCACGTACGTGGCCATTATGAACATCAGCAGTGGCACTGTACACATACACATGGACACCTGCACATGTGTTGTGCCATGTACATCCACACAGCACTGTATGGGTGTTGGCCAACTTTCCACGGCTCACCTGTGTTGCACATGTGATACACATGGGACAATGTGTAACCATGCCACATTAGCAGGGAAGGTCATGCATAGCATGTACACACACACATTGTCCACAGCAGCACACAGCACCTGTAACACCACAGGGTGCATCACCCATTACTGCTGTGTATGGTTGATAGTGACAGTGCCTTTTGGCCATCGCACCATGTAGGACTGTGATAGCACATGCAGCCTTGCTGGGCAGGGCTGCATGGTATGGCAAGGTATGCCACATACATGGCACTGGGATGTGATCCACCTGGGGGGTAATGATATTGGCAGGGTGGCTGTCCATTCCATATGTCATTGCTATGTGTATTTGGACATTACACATGTCTATCACCATGGTGTGGACACTGGCCTTATGCAAGGTAGGCTGCACACTGCTTGGTGGGGGTGTGTCTGGTGCATGCAGGTATCACACACCCATGCATACACTGTAACCCTGACAGGTGCTATGTGCTGCGATATTGATCTACACAGTGCTGTATGTGGCTGCTATCCCGTGCACATGGATGGTTACCTGGACTGACGTGGGTACCACATATGTCTACATCCAGTGCCTGCTGCCACCCCCATGTCTGCTGGTGCACTACACACTGCCATCCGTGCCTCTGGAAACGTGATGTTGGGCACAGCATACGTATCCATGTATGGGGACAGGGATGTTCACATAGCAGGGGCACTGATGGTATCGTCAATCTGACCATACACATATGACGCACGCCATCACACATACAACCCATTCATTATGTTGTCAAGAACAGTGACACAGCTATACTGCTTCGCGGAGACATTCTCAGGCGTACATACACAGATGCATGCCGTCCAGCTTTGGCATGGCCTCCTCTATTGGTGTGGTTCGGCACATAACGTGTTTGAGTGTGGCTGGCGCAGAAGTACTGTGCACATGTCTACACAGTCTGCCTGTTCTACAGTAGGCATCGTTTATGTGCTGTGCACATATCATATCTGCACATTGTGTTGGTGTCTGTCTATCCACGGGCCAGTGGTGGGACACACAGGGCTATTGAACATATATGCATGCAACCCTGTACTGCTGTACTGCTAGCTTCTCAGGTGCTAATGTGTCATACACATGCACACCATACCCGATGTGGTAGTGGGCTACCACCATTGCCATCTCCTCTTGTGGGTTGCTATCATCCCACACCCTCTTTGTATTGTATGTTCAGGCTATGCACCTGTGTGGGGCTTGTGGGCGTGCAATGCAGTACTATGTGCCTTTGCACCCATCGCAGAACAAGTCATACAGGTACACTGGTGGCCATACACTGCACAGCTTGATGTTGGCACATCACATGTTGTACACACATAACACATCTCCTGTGGGACATGATCAAATGTACAGGCATGTCCATCAGTCACATGCCCTACTACCCCTGTGGCGGCTATGCAGGACATGTGGCGGTACAGCAACTGTCACATGTGCACCTGCAATGCTCCCCTACCTGCATCACATGGTACTGCCTGTGGGGTATGTGCGTCTGCACCCATGCTATGGCCATAGATGACAGTTGTACATGGATATGTGCAACATACCTCATTGGGAGTTCTCCTGTGCACATGTTCAACATGTCAACGCATTGTTTGTGTCTGTCAGACAGTCATTGTTGTGCATGGTTTACATGGCAGCCATGGCGTACTGTGTCCGATTCCACGTACTTCATTGGACTACCAGCATTGTACATTATCACGGCACATTCCAGCCATCACATAGCCATCCTAGATGACAGTGGGAGGTGTTCTGCCATGTGCACATATGTCACACAGTATGAGGGTGACTGACACATTCTCAGGACAGGGTTCTGACTGCTGTGGATGTGTGTGATGCTGCCGACGTCCATGACTGCACCAGATGGTGTCATCTGGATGTGTAACATTCACAACACACACCTACCTTCACATAGCAACACATCATCCACAAGGATGGACATCCCTGCATGAACACTGTATGCAGTATGTCTGTATGACCACTGCATGCACCACTGGTAGCCACCAGCATGGCTGCCAACAGTGGCAGTGTGTATCCTGTGTGAACATGGGTTACACCATTCACAACACACCTGTGTCAGATGTCCCTGTTGTGTGTCATAGTGCAGTTCCACACATCATGTAACAGTATGCATCATGCACCAGTATGTTGCAGACATGTGAACGGCTGTGCAAGTCAACATATGCACACATGACACATCACCTGGCACAACATGTCTGTCTTACCACATGCTATTGTGACCACCCTGTGATGACATTGTACAGGCTACGTGAACTGGGACATCTGATGGCTCAATGGTGTATTCACCCTCTGGGTGTGTGTCTAGCCGTGTGTACAGTAGGCAGTGGTCTGCACACAGAGATACTGTACATTTGCCTACTCTGTCACTGCGACTGTTGACTATGATCATACTGTACTTATGCAGGCATGTGGTATTGATCCAGTATGACAGTCATGGTCGACCACAGTACTGTGGCACACATGACCTGCAGACATCTGCCTAGGGTGTGTGGCCCACATGTCCATCTTCACATGCTATGCTGCCTCTGCAGCAGTGTCACATGTCTGTCGCCAGCAGGGCTGTCACAGGCAGGCATGGCATGCAGTGATGTGTGACAATGCTTGCACCCCCCAGTGTGCTGTACACATGCACTGCACACACAGTAAGGCATGCCTGACATTAATCTGCGGTGCCTGGGACCTGCCTCCATGCTCTACAGAGCACACCTGCCGGTCCAGATTGTACACAGATCATACCTCCCAGGCACATACCTGGACTGCAACACACACAGGTGAGTGGATCCCACATCACACAGTGATGTACACACATACTGTATGTTTTTCTAAGACAAATGCATCATAGGTACTCCATGTTCGGATACCCATGTTTGTGACCGCTAGACACATTGTGACCATTGACGGTGAATACACTGTACACCACAGGTTACATGCTGGCAGTGTTATCATACTGTACATTGCACCTCGGACAGTTGCTACTGCCATGTGCTGACAGCAACACGCACTTCCCTAGTATGGACTCCCATGTACCCACATGCTTGGCCATGCACTACACATAGCTGGGTGACACATTAAACAAGACATACCATACCTACACTACCCTTGGCATGCACCATACCTCCATGTGTCTGTGTGCTATACCTACAGACATCCCCCCTCTGGTTGATGGACATATATGCTTTACAGCCCTGCTAGCCACACCCTGGACACACACCCATTGCAGCATACATGGTACATGTGCTCAACAGCCGGTACTACCTACATCTGCTGACGGGGGTAGTTAATGGCATGGCACCCCGGCAGACGGACAGTATACATGACTATGCTGACACATATCACAATGCACTTCCGCCACATGTACGCACTGGTAGGGACCATGCTATTCCACACAGGGACATGGTGGTACTGGCCTTTTCACAGACGCCACGGTGGTATGCATGTTCCATGCACATGTGCTGTATGGGCGCATGTGCAGGCTGTTACCGCGGTGGGTATGTTCAAATGTGTGTGGTGCATCACTTGACAGTCATGGTGTGTCCTCGTGGTCCATCACATACTCCACAGCTAGCTACCTTCACATGACGACCATACTTTGCAGTGTGGGCCCTCACGCAGTGTGGTGTGTGTTGTTTGGCTACATACACATTCAATGTAGCATACGACAGTCACCCAGGCATTGCCGACAGATATGTTGTTGGCAACATGCCAGCCAATGGGTTACCTACACTCTCACTCACTACAGGGTTCCAATCCATACATGGACATCGAATTGTCCCTGTGGACACATACATGGTACTGCCATGCACACATTATGTCCTCGGACACTGTCCCAATGTGACCTCCAATCTCCATAGCTGTTATATCCCGCCAAACTGGTTGTTGTGTGTCAGTAGAGCAGCCCGCTGAATTCACTGCTAGCCCATTCATGGACGTTGTGTACCTTGACCACCACCACGCATCTATCACACTACACATGGGTGGTAGTGCATTGCGTGTGGGACTGCATTCATACAGACATGACTGCACCATTCGGTATGGCACTGGGGCACATCACATACCTGCTTCACACTCATTGACGACTTCCATGCCTTTACTGGCACCCTTGTTGGGCGTCTGTGTGCCACAGCACACCACATCCACATGATGGCCACCTGTCATTCCATTGCATGGGTGGTTGGTGTAGTACAGAGGGTAACAGATCAGACACTATCCCCACATTGCCCTTCAGCACCATTCCACATTCTGTTATTGGCAATGTACACATCCACCATCACATCATACCCTGTGTCACAGGATGTTGGGCTGTTGACTCCTGGACAGGTCACACAGTGGTGCAAGCATATCATGCTACCTACGACATGTAAGGTACATGTGGCATTACACAGTCCTCAGTCATGTGTCCCCTCATGTTCACTATTTGCTTACACAACATGCTGTCACGGAGTAATGTCCATGTCTACATGTCCCACATCTACATACCTGGCAGCATTCTAGCTCCAGCAGCTCATACTGCTAACATCCATGCAGGTGTCGGTGTGGCAGATATATCGTGTAGATGTCATTGTGTCAGATACATCACGGATGGTGCATACACATCACCTTTGCATAGCGACAGTCATCCACTGGGTATCACGCGGATACTGTCCCTATACATGCATATCACATTGTACATGGTTGCTGTACACACATGCCCCACATGGTGCTGTGGTTGCCATATTCCACTGTGGCATGGGTACACATCTGCAGGGCCACACATATCTGGACTATGTGTGTTGCTGGGACATTGGTAGCCTTTGTACTTGTGCCATACACACATCTACACACGGGCAGGGTTACTATAACACATTTGTGGTGTGCCTTCCACAATGGCTACAACTTTCCATGTCACAGTATAGTCATGCCGCGATGTATACCAGGCTCAGACAGTTTACATATGCAGATGACAGACGGGGAACACATCTGTACTCATCTGCATAACACTTACACAGTGGTGTCATGTACTCTGCCATGGGCCATGTCCTCCGCATTACTGTTGCATAGTACTCCTACATGGCATTTGCAGTGGGCGGGGTGAATGAAGCAGTCATGCATATGTGCACACAAGCCACATTGCTTAGCCTGGGCTTCTGTTTACCTACACAGACTAGACACACACCATGCTGTAGAACATAGGTCCTGTGCACATCCCACAGGGACACACTGTGGCACTGGTCATGTGATAGCTCCCTTGCTGATAGGGTGACACCTACCCATGGGACCACCCCAACAGCAGTACTGTGTAGACATGCAGTTGACACCCACCTTTGCTGTCCGGGGGACAGTACCGTGGGGGTGGCACTGTGTACATTGCACATGTGTTTACACATGGACCTGACGACATCATTGTTGCACATTGCACCTGCTACAGATAGCTTGGACATGGTTACTTGATGTTCCTTCCATTTTGGGTGGCTATTCTGCTACTGCTCTGTCCCATATCTGCAGGCCATACATATCCTGTTAATGTACATAACACTTATACGTCCATCATGCATGCTATGCCTGTGATACTGTGTATAATGTCTGGACGTATCCATCATGATAGCTTTACATTATACATACTTGACATGGTCACCCCTACTGCGGGCATGCGTGCCGTCGTCAACATTATGACATCGACAATATCTGCCCATACACGCTGTGACACATACATGCTCCTATCCCCTGCTGTGGCACTTCATTGTTGGACATCCACTGCCAGCATCAGCGTGGTGGTGGCATTGTTCTGTGTTTTAAATCGATGGCACCCTTGGCCTATCCCAGCTGTGTACATGATGTCCCACTGCTGTACACGGTGTCCACAGTGGTTGGTATACTCAGCAGGTTAACACTACATAACCACCTTTCACACTCTCTCCTTTATGGACAGGTATCTTTACTGACAAACACCGTTCACATACAGTGCCGATTAAATCATCGTACACACCAGTACATCTCGTGGGTTCTACATACCTTTCCTGTATTGCTTTCCGTATTCCGTTTGTGTCTTGCTACTGACAGTGATGGCTCTTGTGGAATAACGTCTTTGTTCGGTATGAACATACAGTTTGACTATCCTGGGAGTCTTCCTTATATCCGTCGTCACCTGCGCCATGTGGGTTCATCACACCAATAGCTGTTCCTCGGTGTGCCCTTGTGCGCATATCACCTGTGCATCTCCTCCATTAAATGCGGTACTCGTCGGAACTAGGCCATGGTTCATTCATCGTCTGGGCGTTGGTTATCTGCACTACCTTCGTGGGGATGGTATGTATTGTGTTATATGTGTGACTACAACCGCTATGTGTGGCGTCAGGTACATTTGGCTGTGGTGTTAGCCCTGGATTGTGTGTCATTAAATGCTATGCTGCCTCTGCAGCAGTGTCACATGTCTGTTGCCAGCAGGGCTGTCACAGGCAGGCATGGCATGCAGTGATGTGTGACAATGCTTGCACCCCCAGTGTGCTGTACACATGCACTGCACACACAGTAAGGCATGCCTGACATTAATCTGCGGTGCCTGGGACCTGCCTCCATGCTCTACAGAGCACACCTGCCGGTCCAGATTGTACACAGATCATACCTCCCAGGCACATACCTGGACTGCAACACATACAGGTGAGTGGATCCCACATCACACAGTGATGTACACACATACTGTATGTTTTTCTAAGACAAATGCATCATAGGTACTCCATATCACCATACCCATGTTTGTGACCGCTAGACACATTGTGACACGTGACGGTGAATACACTGTACACCACAGGTTACATGCTGGCAGTGTTATCATACTGTACATTGCACCTCGGACAGTTGCTACTGCCATGTGCTGACAGCAACACGCACTTCCCTAGTATGGACTTCCATGTACCCACACATGCTTGGCCATGCACTACACATAGCTGGGTGACACATTAAACAAGACATACCATACCTACACTACCCTTGGCATGCACCATACCTCCATGTGTCTGTGTGCTATACCTACAGACATCCCCCCTCTGGTTGATGGACATATATGCTTTACAGCCCTGCTAGCCACACCCTGGACACACACCCATTGCAGCATACATGGTACATGTGCTCAACAGCCGGTACTACCTACATCTGCTGACGGGGGTAGTTAATAGCATGGCACCCCGGCAGATGGACAGTATACATGACTATGCTGACACATATCACAATGCACTTCCGCCACATGTACGCACTGGTAGGGACCATGCTATTCCACACAGGGACATGGTGGTACTGGCCTTTTCACAGACGCCACGGTGGTATGCATGTTCCATGCACATGTGCTGTATGGGCGCATGTGCAGGCTGTTGCACGGTGGGTATGTTCAAATGTGTGTGGTGCATCACTTGACAGTCATGGTGTGTCCTCGTGGTCCATCACATACTCCACAGCTAGCTACCTACACATGACCACCATACTTTGCAGTGTGGGCCCTCACGCAGTGTGGTGGTATGTCCGTGTTGTTTGGCTACATACACATTCAATGTAGCATACGACAGTCACCCAGGCATTGCCGACAGATATGTTGTTGGCAACATGCCAGCCAATGGGTTACCTACCAATAATATACACTCTCACTCACTACAGGGTTCCAATCCATACATGGACATCGAATTGTCCCTGTGGACACATACATGGTACTGCCATGCACACATTATGTCCTCGGACACTGTCCCAATGTCACCTCCAATCTCCATAGCTGTTATATCCCGCCAAACTGGTTGTTATGTGTCTCTGCAGCAGCCCACTGAATTAACTGCTAGCCCATTCATGGACGTTGTGTACCTTGACCACCACACCACCGCATCTATCACACTACACATGGGTGGTAGTGCATTGCACGTGGGACTGCATTCATACAGACATGACTGCACCATTCGGTATGGCACTGGGGCACATCCTGACATACCTGCTTCACACACCCATTGACGACTTCCATGCCTTTACTGGCACCCTTGTTGGGCGTCTGTGTGCCACAGCACACCACATCCACATGATGGCCACCTGTCATACCATTGCATGGGTGGTTGGTGTAGTACAGAGGGTAACAGATCAGACACTATCCCCACATTGCCCTTCAGCACCATTCCACATTCTGGTATTGGCAATGTACCGTCCACCATCACATCATACCCTGTGTCTCAGGATGTTAGGCTGTGTGACTCCTGGACAGGTCACACAGTGGTGCAAGCATATCATGCTACCTACGACATGTAAGGTACATGTGGCATTACACAGTCCTCAGTCATGTGTCCCCTCATGTTCACTATTTGCTTACATACACAACATGCTGTCACGGAGTAATGTCCATGTCTACATGTCCCACATCTACATACCTGGCAGCATTCTAGCTCCAGCAGCTCATACTGCTAACATCCATGCAGGTGTCGGTGTGGCAGATATATCGTGTAGATGTCATTGTGTCAGATACATCACGGATGGTGCATACACATCACCTTTGCATAGCGACAGTCATCCACTGGGTATCATGCGGATACTGTCCCTATACATGCATATCACATTGTACATGGTTGCTGTACACACACATGCCCCACATGGTGCTGTGGTTGCCATATTCCACTGTGGCATGGGTACACATCTGCAGGGCCACACATATCTGGACTATGTGTGTTGCTGGGACATTGGTAGCCTTTGTACTTGTGCCATACACACATCTACACACGGGCAGGGTTACTATAACACATTCGTGGTGTGCCTTCCACAATGGCTACAACTTTCCATGTCACAGTATAGTCATGCTGCGATGTATACCAGGCTCAGACAGTTTACATATGCAGATAACAGATGGGGAACACATCTGTACTCATCTGCATAACACTTACACAGTGGTGTCATGTACTCTGCCATGGGCCATGTCCTCCGCATTACTGATGCATGTAGTACTCCTACCTGGCATTTGCAGTGGGCAGGGTGAATGAAGCAGTCATGCATATGTGCACACCAGCCACATTGCTTAGCCTGGGCTTCTGTTTACCTACACAGACTAGACACACACCATGCTGTAGAACATAGGTCCTGTGCACATCCCACAGGGACACACTGTGGCACTGGTCATGTGATAGCTCCCTTGCTGATAGGGTGACACATACACATGGGACCCCCACAACAGCAGTACTGTGTAGACATGCAGTTGACATCCACCTTTGCTGTCCAGTGGACAGTACCATGGGGGGGGTGGCACGACTGTGTACATTGCACATGTGTTTACACATGGACCTGACAGACATCATTGTTGCACACATTGCACCTGCTACAGATAGCTTGGACATAGTTACTTGATGTTCCTTCCATTTTGGGTGGCTATTCTGCTACTGCTCTGTCCCATATCTGCAGGCCATACATATCCTGTTAATGTACATAACACTTGGCCATACGTCCATCATGCATGCTATGCCTGTGATACTGTGTATAATGTCTGGACGTATCCATCATGATAGCTTTACATTATACATACTTGACATGGTCACCCCTACTGCGAGGCATACGTGCACGTCGTGCACACATTACGTATGACATCGACAATATCTGCCCATACACATGTGTGCTGTGACACTATACATACATGTCCTATCCCCTGCTGTGGCACTTCATTGTTGGACATCCACTGCCAGCATCAGCGTGAGTGGTGGCATTGCTCTGTGTTTTAAATCACGATGGCACCCTTTGGCCTATCCCAGCTGTGTACATGATGTCCCACTGCTGTGCACACGGTGTCCACAGTGGTTGGTATACTCAGCAGGTTAACACTACATAACCACCTTTCACCACTCTCTCCTTTATGGACAGGTATCTTTACTGACAAACACCGTTCACATACGGTGCCGATTCGTCATACATATCATGCGTTACACACCAGTACATCTCGTGGGTTCTACATACCTTTCCTGTATTGCTTTCCGTATTCCGTTTGTGTCTCGCTACTGACACGTGATCGGCTCTTGTGGGAATAACGTCTTTGTTCGGTATGAACATACAGTTTGACTATCCTGGGAGTCTTCCTTATATCCGTCGTCACCTGCGGCATGTGGGTTCATCACACCAATAGCTGTTCCTCGGTGTGCACTTATGCGCATATCACCTGTGCATCTCCTCCATTCGTACGGTACTCGTCGGAACTAGGCCATGGTTCATTCATCGTCTGGGCGTTGGTTATCTGAACTACCTTCGTGGGGATGGTATGTATTGTGTTATATTATGTGACTACAACCGCTATGTGTGGCGTCAGGTACATTTGGCTGTGGTGTTAGCCCTGGATTGTGTGTGTTGGGTATGGTATTATGTTCCACATGTGGGTGTCCGTGTCCTGCCGGCGTCTGTCGATGGCGTTTTGCAGTCTGATGTGTAACATAGCTCTTGTATTCCTGTACACAACGGATGCAGGTATGCATCCGCTGCTGATAGTGGTTCCCACGCGGGATGTTGCGGGTATGCCGCTGTCATTAACTGCCTGTATGTTTGTGCTGCTATTTCGGATTGTATCCCTTTGATATGTGCGATGGGGTATATCGGCGGCTGTGGGTGACGGGTACGGGTTGTGGGCCTTGCATTTGTACATACACGGTATGCTTCTGTGTGTGCTCCATCCCTGCCTGGGGAGTTACAAGTTACCTGTCTGTTGTTCTAGGAGTGTAGGTTTTGTTGATGTCGTCTGCTGTCGGTACCGCCTGCTTGTGTGCTTCCTGCATGTATTCCTCCATCACATCGGTAGTATATCTGCAGCTGTTCGTAGGTGCCGACTATCCCTTGGCATTTTGTCACGGATATTTACGGTCATTGTGGTCCTGTAGTTGGGACGGCCTGTATGCTACCGGTTGCCACCTATTCGGGTGGCGATTGCTTGTTTAACACTCGTAGAACACACAGCGGTGTTTACGGGACGATACGTGTCCACGATCGGTGCCGGGGTAGCACATGCGTATTTCCGCGGTACATAACTATTGCTGCGTAACGTTGCCGATATCTCGTATTGGAATTAACATGTTGGCACCATACATACGGTGATGGTTTGTACATGTGTCCTTTGCATGTCATGTTGGCTATACTCCTGTGGTACATTCTGGGACATTTTCGATTTGCATCGTTTTACGTCACCACGCGCCTAGCCAGTGAGGAGCTCTCAGTACTACTTTGTGGGTACTGCTATACATACGCCTGTGGTTCCTATACTGTATGCCTACACATGTTATTCCACCCGCCTGTCACATGCCACCTACATACACATTTTATAGTGTCACACACATTACACTGGCACAGCGGAACACACGACACCCTCACCTCACACATGCACATACTGCGCTTCGCGGGGCGGTTGCACACAGTACCTACGTTGAACACGTCGCCGGCGGCGGTGTCTACCTCTGCCCTCATATCCTCAGAATATTACACGCACATGTCCTGTTACTGTATCGTGGCCTGGCGATCATCCCGAATGGCGAATATGCATTTAGGTGGGTTGACCTTTCCATGGGTGGCGTTCCCTGCTCTGTCCACCCTCCCGGATAGTCGGGTTGTCGTTCAGTATGTTTACTATCTTGGAAGTTCGCATCTTACTGCATCTGTAACCTTGCATCCCTGTGATTCCCTGTTGAACTTGTTGTACTTTATATCTGTGTATGTGTACATATATTTCTACGTGTGTAATGATATCTATATACATATTTGTGTATGCACATATGTAGACACCTTGCGCCGAACGTGGCAGCATACGGCTACGCCGTCTGCTGTCGGACCCGCGTGCGGTTGAGGTGTTGCCGTTCCATGCTCCGCTGGCTGTTGGTTGTGCGGTGTTTGGGTGCTACCTATGTTGGAGTCACACATGGGACCGCCCATACAGTACACATTACGGGCGGACATGTTTGTGTGCCGTCCATTTCACTGTGTGTGCAGGTAGGGAGGTGTCAGTCCATGGGTCCTACGCTTTCAGAGTATGTGCTATACGTTCCCTCTTTGCCAAGGCATAGGCATATTGGGTACGCCTCCGTCTGCCTACTGGGGCTGGCACAGTATGTTCATGGCGCTGAACGCCCTGTGCCTGTGCTTGCCTTGCCAGTTGTGGCGGGCTTGGTGGCCCTACACCATTATGTCCCTGCGGCAGCTGTTTCCGCAGGATCATATTATGTAGCATAGCACATACTATGAATATGTGGGCACATGTGCCTGGAGAGTACTGCAAGGCTCCACCAGATGTATCCAAGCACCGGAACCGTGATTTCAACATCCCAAACACACGCTCTATGATTATTCTGGTTTGTGCGTGTGCCTCATTATGGCTTTCTTGCATGTGTGTGTGTGCATTTCTGATGGGTGTCATCATCCACGGCTACAATGCGTAGCCAGCATCCCCCACAAGGTGACCTTGTGTGATGTCCCCCCTGGCGAATACCTGATACAGCTGTGAGGCATGCCAGATATTGGAGTCGTGGTAGCTTCCGGGGCTGCCAGCACACACATCCATGATAATGCCCTGCACATTGCACACGACCTGGCAATTGATGGAGGGGAATCCCTTGCGGTTTATGTAGCATCTACCCTGCTCCCCGGGTGGTGACTTGATTTCTATGTGCGTACAGTCTATCGCACCCAGTACCTCCGGGTATTGTGCCACACGGTGGAAGTGGCGCATATTGCTAGCCAACTCCTCTTGAGATCTGGGGAAGTATATATACTCATGGGCATGTGGTAACATGGCATCCAGAAACTGGTGTAGTACCCTGGATGCTGATGCCTGTGAGATGCCCATTATATCCCGGTTGGCCTTTGAAAGGTACCTGTTGCCAGTATTCGCAAGCTTACACATACCTTTGTGTCCACTGGGATGGGCTCCCCTCTGTTGTCTCTTGTTCTCAGGCTTGGCCGGCACAGCTCCACTATTTGCTGTAACGTGTTCCTGTCCACCCTGTAACGCTCTACTATCTCCAGGTCTTGCAGCCCCTGGTAGGTCACCCTTGGTCTGAACACTCTCCTTCTCCTCTGAGGCCTCCGGTAGTTGTCGGCACCCTCCTCCGCAACTCCGTCTGTCTCTAACACATGCTGATGCATCACGGCCATGGCAGCACCCAAGATATACATTTTAAAAGTTCCCCGTGTGTTTACACCGTAAGGTGCAGCGTTTGGGAATTCGCACTGTGTGTTGTGTGCATTCCCACTTTATAGTGTTCCGCTGTACACCCGGTGATGTCATTGGGTGTGTCTCTGCTGCCGTATCTGTGGGCTATCTACCGTGTTTTACCGTTGGCACTGCAACGCTGTTGCCTTTGTTGTTACATTACACTTGCCTGCATTGGTTTAGCTTTACACCTTACTTTACTGTTTCTGCACGTTGCACCTACTATTTATGGGAGTGCATCCTGCAGGCACATGACATGTCATGCACTTTGTTTGCCGCCGTTATGCTAACTCTCTCCTTGGCTGTGCTGTATCGGTTCTTCGCTCTTTGCATTTCTGCAACATCCACTACTTTCTTTGCATTCATATTCCTCCCCTTTCCCGTTTTGCAGATTTCTGCATGCAGAGTTGTTAGCTGCCGCCGATTGCCCTCCGTCGGTTGATTGGTGTTAATTACTCATTACGACTCCAATTACACTGCTTCCGCATTTCCTCATATTCTCCGCATCACCTTCCTGTATCCATGGTTGTTGACGGGGCGGCCGTCACATGACTGGTTTGGGGAAGGGAGTCATCCTCGTGCACATGCATCTGTGCGCGCATTGTATACTCTCACCTCATCTATTTCCTCACACGCCGGTCCTGATGCTGTGATGTGCATTGTACATCCCAGGTTTGCTGGGCTCCAATGTGCTTCCTCCTACGGCGGCACACCCCTCTGCGATTGACAGGTGTTCCCTCTACGCCACTCCTCGGTGTTTTACCGCTGCGCCGTTTGGTGCAGCCTTACGCCGGCGGGGGTTTTGCGATTCAGTATTATCTGCCTCATTTGCATGGCATTGACTACTAATACATGGTTACGGCACCAGACACCGACGCCACTCCTTGGCAACCCTTGGGCTGTGGTTGTGGCTTTCCATTCATACTATGGTGTATTGTGGCTGTGATGCTGATGTGTCTTATACTGCTCTTTTATGGCATTGTCATATTACTTCATTGTTCCTCACCTTCCGCGGACATGTCCTGGGGTTCTGCTGTGGTTTCTGCATACATGACATTTATGTCGTTATTTACATTTTCTGCAGGTTTTCCTTTGACATTCTCGATTTCTTTCCACATTGCCATGTTGCACCACTATGACACATGACGTTGGCAGCCTTCCGTTACTCCTATGTCATGTTTGGATATATGTAAACCGTGTTTTTTGGTTTACATTGCCGTGCTGTTATGCTACGCCCGCGCCACTTCGTGAATCGCTACTTGCCTTCATTTGCATGGTGCAACACTGCACATGGGGTATTTAACATACCTACGCCGGAGGCGGCGCAACTCCGGCATACGCCGCTGATGCACGTGGGTTTGGATCGTACCTGAATCGCTCGGCGGCCATGTCTGGCATTGTGGCACCTACGCCATGCGTGCACCTGCCGCATGGTTCATGAATTACGGGGATGGTTATAAGGAGAAAACTGTTATACTCATGGTTATAAGGAGAATAATAATATACTCATGGTTATAAGGAGAATAATAATATACTCACGGTTATAAGGAGAAAACTGTTATACTCATGGTTATAAGGAGAATAATAATATACTCACGGTTATAAGGAGAAAACTGTTATACTCATGGTTATAAGGAGAATAATATTATACTCATGGTTATAAGGAGAATATTGTTATACTCATGGTTATAAGGAGAATAATATTATACTCATGGTTATAAGGAGAATAATATTATACTCACGGTTATAAGGAGAATACTGTTATACTCATGGTTATAAGGAGAATAATATTATACTCATGGTTATAAGGAGAATACTGTTATACTCATGGTTATAAAGAGAATACTGTTATACTCATGGCTATAAGGAGAATAATAATATACTCATGGTTATAAGGAGAAAACTGTTATACTCATGGTTATAAGGAGAATAATAATTTACTCACGGTTATAAGGAGAATACTATTATACTCATGGTTATAAGGAGAATAATAGTATACTCATGGTTATAAGGAGAAAACTGTTATATTCATGGTTATAAGGAGAATAATATTATACTCATGGTTATAAGGAGAATACTGTTATACTCATGGTTATAAGGAGAATAATAATATACTCACGGTTATAAGGAGAATAATATTATACTCACGGTTATAAGGAGAAAACTGTTATACTCATGGTTATAAGGAGAATAATAATATACTCACGGTTATAAGGAGAAAACTGTTATACTCATGGTCATAAGGAGAATAATATTATACTCATGGTTATAAGGAGAATAATAATATACTCATGGTTATAAGGAGAAAACTGTTATACTCATGGTTATAAGGAGAATACTATTATACTCATGGTTATAAGGAGAATACTATTATACTCATGGTTATAAGGAGAATAATATTATACTCATGGTTATAAGGAGAATAATAATATACTCATGGTTATAAGGAGAATACTGTTATACTCATGGTTATAAGGAGAATAATAATATACTCATGGTTATAAGGAGAATAATAATGTACTCATGGTTATAAGGAGAATACTGTTATACTCATGGTTATAAGGAGAATAATAATATACTCATGGTTATAAGGAGAATAATATTATACTCATGGTTATAAGGAGAATAATAATATACTCATGGTTATAAGGAGAATACTGTTATACTCATGGCTATAAAGAGAATACTATTATACTCATGGTTATAAGGAGAATAATAATATACTCATGGTTATAAAGATAATAATATTATACTCATGGTTATAAGGCGAATAATAATATACTCATGGTTTTAAGGAAAATACTGTTATACTCATGGTTATAAGGAGAATACTATTATACTCATGGTTATAAGGAGAATAATAATATACTCATGGGTATAAGGAGAATAATATTATACTCATGGTTATAAGGATAATACTATTATACTCATGGTTATAAGGAGAATAATAATATGCTCATGGTTATAAGGAGAATAATAATATACTCTTGGTTATAAGGAGAATAATATTATACTCATGGTTATAGACTTGTTTTACTTAGAAAAAATGTTCTAGTAAGTCACTTTCTTATTCCATCAATATCTCTAGGTAACAATACTAACATTGTAAAAGTGTCCCTGATTATGTAGAAATTTTGGAATGATGGATAACAGGAACAGTTCTGATAAATATATCCAAATGTTCTGCACATATATTCTAATTCAGTCTTTCGTCCAACTCAATAATGTCTGGGTGGTATGAGAGGCTTTTACTGTATTGCTGATTGTTGACATTACTCAACCAGATATTTTTGACAATATTTCTACCTTTTTACTTCATGGTCTTATTGTAACCAGAGGGATTGTTAGGTGAGATAAAATTAATTACTACTGTTTAGAGTAACTATCAGATGGAGCAACCATATATTAGATGAAGCAACCATATAAGTTTGACATTTCTGCTTGTGTTATTCCATTTCTGATTATACTCAGTATTTGCCGGAGTGAGACAGCAGTTATTACTTGCTGACTACTACCAGCATGGAGCTACCATATATTTTGTGCATTTTTCATGGCTTTGTCAGTCATGTCTGGAATTTAGGTGGAAGGAAGGGCTTAGTAATATGTCAGTGTTATACTATTTTTACTGAATTACTAAGGTCATCTCCTAACAGATGATAATGAGTCTGTGTTACATAACAGCTGCACAAGGTAATATAATGAATGCCTACTCAACAGGTTATGTGAAGCAGTTATCACCTGTGTCTGAGCATGCATAACTTTACAATAATGAAATGCAGGTCATTAGCACATTAATAATGACAGCAGTTACAAAATAGCACCGAGTCATTATCACTTCTCAGGTAAAATTCTCAGCAGCTGTCACTGTTATGCACATAAGTAGATGTCGTTATCATACTGATGAATGCACAAGCCAGATTTGCTTTTTTTGTCTATGTGTAGTCATTTCAAGGCCAATAATTTGTGTGATACACTGTAAGATCCCCATGGTGGTTAGATGCTTCATAGTTTTGTGAAGTACTGCAATTGAGCATCGTATCATGTAGTAATTTCCTGTATCACATGCTCACTACAGTGGATATAAAAAGTGTACACACCTCTGTTAAAATGCTGGGTTTTTATGATATTCTAGTTCTTATGGGATGTGGCCATAGTCAATGCTTTCATTATATTTCATGAAAGCAGCAGCCAGACGCAACTGTCATGCTCTGGCCATGCTATTCCAGCAACACAGTTATGTGGATAGCAGTGAAGAGTCCAACAGGCAAACAAGGTAATAGACATTATATAATACTACTTCATAGTAATGCAATAAATCCCTCAAACATCATCATAACTGACTTGCATTACTTCCATGTGCAGGTACTTCTACCTTGGGACACCAAAATGGCTTCAGGAGCAGGGGAATGACAAGTGAGAGTGTGGGTATGTGGCCATTCCTATGTTCACTGGGCTGCCAGACATGCTTCCAGAAATAAAAACATACTACAACTTGAGCTTCCCCACATCTAGCGTGAAGGTGCACTGGATTGCAAGAAGAGGCATGCATTGGGGTGGACTTCTTTGGTTGTTGGAAGAGAAGTGTTCCATCTACCCCGAGCCTGACTGTCTTGTCTTGCACATTGGAGGGAACAATGTCATCACTCATCCACTTGACAGCTGAGGTTTGCAATCAAGAAGATTTTTTGAACTCAAGCAGTCATGGTAGCCACATTGTCATTTTGTGTGGTCTGATATAATCCCTTGCCAGAGCTGGAAACATGCAAACAGCCAACGGGCAGCGCACAAGGCCAGACATTTGCAGAATGGTTTCATGCATAGAGTGATGCTCAGGGTTGGCGGAGCTACAATTAGCCACATCAGCATCACTGCAGAAGATGATCACCTGTTCAGAAGTGAGGGAGTTCACCTAAATGAAGATGGCATTGAACAGTTCTTGAGGGATCTGCACAATGGCATGATGGCAGCAATGCATGACATGCTAGCAACATGCACCTAGTGAAAAAAAGATGGAAAACAATCATAACCAAGTAGGAGCAGTATGGAAAGTAAAAGTGTATTACATTTCATGGAAACCTTTTTCAGTACTTAGGACACAGTAAAAGAATTGTAATTGTACCTCTGTTAGGGAACATGGCAACATGCTAAGTAATACCTCATTTGAAGACAATGTTAGTCTTTACAACATGGTAACTGTGCTTGTGGGCTGTACACATGCACAGATATCACAATTTGATTAGGAATTAGCTTATGGAAATTAGGATTGTTTTCATATCTTGGTAAATAACGTTGGTAGGGAACATGTATTTGTGCCAAGTGATACCTCATTTTGAAGACAGTTCCAGTATATACAACTTGCTAAAATAACTGTCTGTATGCTATACACATGTACAGATATTACAGTTTATGACTTAGGTTATGGAAATTATGATTGTTTCTCATATTTTGGTAAATAACTTTGCTAGGGAGCATGTAATTGTTCCAAGTGATACCTCATTTTGAAGATAGTTCCAGTACATACAAGACGATAAAAGAACTGTGTCTGTATGCTGTTCGTATGTACAGGTATCACAGTTTGTTTAGGACTTAGGTTATGGAAATTAAGATTTTTTTTAATATTTTGGTAAATAACTTTGGTAGGGAGCATGTAATTGTGCCAAGTGATACCTCATTTTGAAGAGAGTTCCAGTACATACAACACAAGAAAAGAACTGTGTCTGTATGCTGTGCACATGTACGGATATCACAGTTTGTTTAGGACTAAGATTATGAAAATTATTAATTAATTTCATATTTTGGTAAATAACTTTGCAAGGGAGCATGTCAATGTGCTAAGTAATACCTCATTTTGAAGACAGTATTAACAGTTACAACATGGTAAAGGAATTGTGACTGTATGCAGTACACATGTATTGATATCACAGTTTGTTTATTCTTGTAGGATTATGAAAATTATACATTTGCAATATTTCTCATTATTATGCCCATATATTTGCAAGGGAGCATGGTGACGACACAAATGATGCATCATTTTGAAGCTGACATTCAGCCGCACAACTTGTACCTGATATCTAGTCTCTGTCTGTTACAGATGATGAGATATTATGCTTTGTTTATTTACCAATTATGAGAAATATAATATTAATCATATTTCTCTGAATATCTCCATAATGAAGCATCACACAGTAATGGTTAAGGTATCATTTTAAAGCTGACATTCATACAAATAAATCAATTACAAATTTTATGGGTCTACATGGTACATTCACCAAGCTATTGTGATTTGTCTTACCAAAAAGGTAAAAAATATGCACAGTATCATCATTCCTTGGCAAATATTTAATAATGACTTACACACACTATCAATATTTACACTGTTGGAAAGGTCAGTGCCTGCTAAACAACTTTTGCTTTTACATTTTAGTCTTTCTTTTATGGTTAAAGAGTTATGAACATTTGTTTTCTGTATGGTATTACAAATGGATTTTCTGAAAATAAGTTCAGGCTGTACTTTTGTTCCTATGATGGAAGTAAGCAGGCAGCATTTTCTGAGCTGCTCCGGAGTGAATGAGGTAAGTGTCCAACATCTGCAGTACCCAGATGCTTGCTGTATGTGTACATGTGCCAGATATATGTAGACCCCATGCCAGACAAATGTGGATGTCTGGAAATCAGTTAGACAATATGTAATGGGTGTCCCCAGAGTGTGGGAAATGTGTCTGTGACATGCCAGACCACTCTGAACACAGTAATGGTACATTAATATCTGTTACTGTATGCATTCCCTTACATTGTATGTTCAATATGTACACACTGTTGCTGAGGTAGAGCATGTGTCCCCCCACTACTACTGCCCATAACCTGCTGTCCTGCTGCAGGGGGTCACCAGGTATGCTAGCCAAGGCTGTGAGACAGTGAGATACAGGTGTGGAGTGCAGTGACCTAGTTAGAGTACGTCATGATCAGTCAGAGACACCTGGACAATCTTTTAAATAACCCTTTATGACATTCACAGACTGAGAGGGGCTCACTGACAGTACATATGTGATATGCCGGCTGTATCCACCAGTAGTTACTGTCACTATTGTACAACAGACAATCCAGTAGCATTTGTATGTGAGCTGATCATTGCTGGGGGGACTCAGGGGCCAGATCTGTGATATATGTCACTCCAGACAGAGCCAAAAGGCAAGACTGTAGGTGCTGGACAGCAGACTAATAGCAACATCTCATTCCAAGATATGTTGTTGTGACATAGTGTTGAAATTCTTATTTCCCATGACTGCATTCCCTCATCTGCATTCCATAACATGGTTAATTCCATGACATACCTGGTATAGTGCTGTACTCCTTTGTGAGCAGAAATCCAATGGTAATTTTTCTTGGAAATTGCAGTCTGTCTTCAGGCAGAAAGGCACAGACCTCTTTACCATAGGCAGCAACTTGGCTTTTGTAGTTAATGCTCATGAACAGGTGATTGCCTATGCACCAATCTGTGACTCCCACTTGCTAATAGCATGGAGAACAGCTGGGTTACATTGCCATTAGCCAATGGCATGGCAACACAGTGCTATAATTAAGGCCTTCTTGTAAGCCTTGGCCCTTTTCCTGGCCTGCGTGAAGGATATTATCAAGGTGTGGGAGCTACAGCATCACAGGTAGAAATACTGTTCATTGTTTGGATTGATGAGGTATGTCCATAGTTTTGCATGCTGTCTTTGGCCATTGTTAACAGACTTTCTGACTCTGTGGCAGGTTACTGTTTAACAATGTATGTTGGGGACAGTAATGAGACAGGCAGATGTGAGTGTCATACATCATTTTTATCTAAATGTGCATGCTGCTGCAGTTGATCCTGGTGTATCAGCTGTGTATGTGTCTAGGGGGAGATTGTGACACGTCTCTGTCACTTTAACATTCCCCCAACCCTTTATGTATGGGTGTTGTGTGGATGCCCTGTTCTAGGTGTTTGGGAGGTATGGTAGGTCTGTTGCAGGTAGCTGACATACTGCTGCATGTGCAACAGGCCCCAGGTACTACGTTCTGGCCAGGACACCTACTGGGGATTGTGAAGACAGTGGGGGACTGCAAGGTGTATATGTCAGTAAGGGAGCACTGCCAGCTCTTGTGTCACAGCATGGGTAGGATGAGGGTACCCATAACAGTCTAGGTGAGGCATGTTGTCTATGGTATATATGTTAAGTAGTAGTGTCATCCAGAGAGAGGTAGGGGACATTTAGGATACGTATTCATATCTGTGATATGTGTCCCACCCTCCAGGCCTTTGATGTGCTACTGTGGGTGGGAGTGACTGCAGTACCAGCAACCAGGTCTGCTGGACATTGCAGGGCTCAGTTATTTCTAGGTTGTATTGCCAAGCATGCAGTTGTCGTGCAACAGACTGAACTGTGGGCCTGTACTGTGGGTGTCCAGCTGTCGAATATGCTAGGAATGTAACAGATAGAGCTACTGAGTCATTATTATCGGAGGTGTAGCTCCAAGACATATGTGCATGCATACAGTGTGTTACACAAGATTGGCATGAACATGTGTGTTTGGATGGCTATGACATGTGACACTGACCTGTCTGCTTTTGTAACCTTAATCTGCGCTGACGTGCCAGTACTTCAGCACACAGAATAGGTTTGATGACAACCTTCTGCAAAACTCTGTGCAGTTGTCAGCTGTACCTGATATCATAGGCCTCCCATCAAAACATCAACATGTCTTTGGCTGTGTACTGGATTGGTGTCTGCATCACAGGCCCAAGTACGCTGTCATTTATCACATTATATGTAGAAATAGTGTCACTGGTAATCAGGATATCTTTGTAAAAGCACCAGTAATTCCCCAGAGATGAAGTGGCCTACTGGTCTATTGCGCTGAACTGTAGTTCAGAGGGTCCTGGAACCAATACTTGGCAATGGTGTCTTTTTTCCCTAATGCTACATGACTGTACTGCATGATATATTTACAAAAGCAGCAGTAATTCCCAAGAGCTGAGTTGGCCTAGTGTTGTGTTGCTCTGACTGTAGTTCAGAGGGTCCTGGGTTTGGGAGTTGGCAGGGCTGGTCATTTTGTTGCTGGGCTGAATCAGATATGGTGATTAAAGCAGTTTTAAGCAGTTTTAAGTGGGTTGGTGCAGCGTTGTGCGATGCGATGCTAAGCAGCACTTAATCCCGCTTAAACCTGTGCTATTTTAAAAAAAAAAAAAAGAGAAGAAAAAAGGGGTGAAAGGAAAGTGGTGAAATAGGGGCAAGTGGGGGGAAAACAATATAAAAGGCAGCTAGGGATGTGCAGGACGGGTGTAGGAAAGGACCATAGCTCTCCATTTCTTGGGCAGCAACAGCTGTGCATGATGTGGACAATTTGGAATTTGAAGCCTGACACCCTACAAGGAGGGGTGTGGGTGAGAAAACTTTGTTGATTAACTGAGGGGTTGATTGATTCATGGCAGTGTATGTGAGGGTGAAATGGAGAGTTATGTATAGGGTGAAATTTTTTGGGGGGGCAGATGCCCTTTTTTTAAGGTGAGAGTGGGATGTTGGGGAAGGGTTGTAGGTACATTTGGGGAGATAAGTTAGGTAGGAGAGGTTGCTTTTGCATACAGACAAGAGACACATGACAGTGTACAGGGGCGATGTATGACACTTGAGGGGGTAAACACCTAGGATGGGGAGGGTGGTTGGGAATCAGAGGACCAAGTGCCATCAGATGGCAACAGTGAGACTGAGATCCCCACCCATGGGCAGTCGCCACTGCCCCTTCATGGCTCCAAAGTTGGCTGTGCTGCTGGCTGCTGGGTCCAGCATGCCCCTCCAGGTGCACCAGTCTGCCCTCAATATGGCACAGTCTATCATCCAAGTCACATTGGATGACCCTGCCCACCATACCTGAAACCTAATTCCGTGTGTCAGTCTCCTCTCCACACCCATGCTCAGGGTGGGGACATGCCCCATCCCCTGATCCGATTCTACCCAAGGGTGGTGCAGGACCAGCAAAAGGAGCAGCTACAGTGGGTCCCAGATGTGCTGGGACCTGGTGCCACAGTCAGATGAGGTGGGATAGGCAGATCAGCTGGAACCGGCCTACCCAGTCATGCTATGGTGTTGAGATTTGTCAAGGTGTATTAGTTAGTCATAAACAAAACATTTCACTGTTAGTTATAAAAGCATGCATGGGAGTTCCAATTAACCCAGAACAATAGAATTGGATAGCATATGGAAAACAGGCATAAATGGAATAACAGTCATTATTTTAACAGCATGCCAGTAACAATTATGGCAAAAGACCAACAATGGTGGAATTTCAACAATGTATGTTAGTATGCAACCACTTAAATATATAAACAATAATACAACACAAGGCCCAAGATTATGTTTTGAGAACAACATATGTGAAAATGAAACCATACCTGTAGTATAAGAATAATAATTTGTGATGCAGATAAGGGACGGGGGAGAGAAAAACATTCCTTTAACAGCTGTGTAGGTATATGTTTTACAACAGTATTGCTGAATACCCTACAGGTCTGCCCTTACTTTACATCTCCATGTGTCCTATTGCTTCTGTAGCACATACATACCTCTCAAGCTGTTGACATGGCATGGTATGGGCCAAGCTGTAAGAACTCTAGGTACATAACTACAGGGGACTTGTACATGTCAGGGTAACATATATGACTACCAAGGTGTACCCTGCACTGATGTTGTGTGAGTGTGTTACTGGCATACTTCAACTGAATTTATATCTGTGTCCAAGGTTATTGGCAACAGTGATCACTAGCCATGACAGTGTGAGGCGTGTATCATGCACAGTGCATGGAGTATATACCTGTTCTGCTGTTATTCTTAGGCAAGGTAGACATTAATATACCCTTCATACAGCTACTACACACATTATTTTACCTGTAAGTCCTGTATGGAGAATATCTGTTAACAGTATGTGACTTTCTATAAATAGTCAGTACTACTTGGCTGTTACTATAAATACATCTTACTACCGGTCCCTGTATTCAAACCCTAGTCTGTGTGAGGATAAATAACAACATCTATAGTGCTTATCATACTGAGCTAATGGGCCACTGCTGTGTGTTGGTTGACTGAAATGTGCCTAGAGCTCACCTGCTGACAAAGTCTGACCTGGTAATATTGGTAGAGTGTCACAGGAGACTGCAGTAACAGCTGAACATACATGCATGCGATTCACCCATGACAGAGATAGTAGGTGAAATGTGTTTTAATACTTGGAATGCAGATGTAGACAATTAACTCCTAGTGGATGGGAATATGTGTGATCTGTACAGACCATATCAGGGTGCTATGATGCCTACCTAGCCCATATATATTTGCAGATGTTATTTTTGCAGTCTACAGCTACTACTATGTCATACTTGCCTGCATCAGCATACCTATGTTCAGGAATGCATATAGCCGAAATGCAAAGGTTAACACCAGACAATCCTGATAGAAAAACACTATAATACTTTACACATAACTATTCAAGGTTCACATGTTAGTGCATAACATATATCAAATTGCATTTCATCTTGTAGTACAACTCCACATCTACACTTTAGCATAACAGTTCCTTTGCAGCAAAAATTCAGTCACTTCATGGTGTTATACCCATATTTGTTTTGCAACACCTGTAAAATTGGATTTATTCAACAACAGAACAGAATACACACAACAATTGGAAGAAGACATCTTTATTGAGAATGACATGACACAGTCATTGGTATACATTTGACAAACTTTATTGTACTCCAGTTTAAATAATGCATGCATTGAAGGTGTGCTGCTGTTACAGAACCTATGCAATACTAGCACTTTTACCTTCACAAGTCTGACTGCAGTTGTACTGTATTTCCTGTAGATCATGAATGGATGTCATTTATTCCCTTCACATTTAGAATGCCAATGTACTTTATTACCAGATCATTAGTACTGCCGTATACACATGTCATTCCTACACATTATTACTGTTATTGGAGTATAATCAGAACAGAATATACCTACTGGCAGTTACTACAGTACTCTTTCTTATTTATGTTACTATATATTGCAAGATATATCTGTACTCACCACACTCAAGGTGCATCCTCGCTAGGTACCCTGTGTGGGCCTCCAAGTTGTGAGCCCTATCCTCTGCAGCTGTGGGAAGGGAAACACACCACTATGCATACCTGTCTATCAGATATTCATGCTATAATTTGGTAAAACAATGGTTCATATACTTACAAACTTCTGGGACATTCCAGTCCTGAGCATCTTGGACCCATTGGGCCAAGAGTGACCCCTTCCTCCACTTCAGGTCATCATAATGCTGACGCACCTGCTCAACAGTGTGGGCAATTCCAGCAGCATTGGTGAGGTCACATGCCAGGTGGTCCCAGGCCTCAGACCTATATTCAGATTCCTGGTACTGGCCCTGCAGCAGTCTGTCATCATGGTCTTTAATGAGGAGCCCAACCATGACCCTGGACTCCAACATGCCCCAGTGCTGTGCATGAAAGCACGCTCCCTCTCTGACACCAGCCATAGCGCCTGTAGTGATACAACTCCAACAGGTTCTGGCTGTATTTCCACCTGTGCAGCTTAAATAAGGCTATTTTCCTACCCTTTGCCACCATTGGACCATTTTTAAAAATGATAAGCTCTGCTTAGCAGTGTGCAAACCTGTTAAGCTTAGTTGAGCATTGCTTAAAGTAGCAAATGCTTAGCAATGCTTAGCCATGAGAAAACCCACTTAGCTGAGCTGAGGACTGCTTAAACTGAGAGTGATAAGCATAGCCCAAATCAGCTAAGCACAACTGCACATTGCTAAGTAGTGCTAAAATAGGTCCTGTTTGAGCATTGCTTAGCTTTGCTTAGAAGTGCTTAGCTACGGGCAAACTACAGTTAAAAAAATGAAATTATTGAAAGTATTTCTTCATTAATGATAATTTATTATAATGTATCTATTTTACTTTATATCCCCTAAACATATGTATTTCACTACATTATCTGGTAGTGTAACTTTAATGTATTGGACACTTATGTGTAACTGGGACTTTTATACTCAGGTCTCCACTAAATATGGACTTCTAGTCAAGCTGGACCAACCCACTTAACAAATGTCAATGTATACATAAATAAAAAATAAATTTAAAACATTTCCCTATTGCATGTAAAAGGCTGAATGGCCTGTATTGAAAATGTGCACATACAGCAGACAAGGTTGTCACTCTAACCATTCAGCTACCAAGGATATGGTGATTACACCTAAACAGTTCCATATAGCTCTCAGATATGTTTAAGCACTGTTGAGCAAAGCATCACACCATGCAAACCCACTTAGCTATGCTTAAACATGACCTTTTTCATTAAAACTGAAAACATCTGATTTCTATTTTTATCTGTCTGGCATGTGTTTCTTGCTAAGCACCACACCAGGCAAATACAAACTAAAATAAAAAAAATAATGGTCAATCACATTTTCCCATTTAATTTTAGTGCCATATGGCACTCTGACAGTGCAGGGGGTGTGTGTTATGGACACTGTAACACACCCCCTATGTGACATATATAATTAAATACATTATTAAGTGTCCAAGGACACTTCAAATTAACCTTTTAGTGCCATACAGCACTTTGACAGAGCATGGGGTGTGTTACAGACACGATAACACACCCCTCACTGTGAAATAAATATGTTTTTTGCATGCAAAATGGTGGCAAGGAAAAGAAGCTGAAATTTCTCAGCATTCAAAGTCATTCAAGCATCTAAGGAAGAAATCTAGTGTAAGGGAAGGTACAATGAAAATTTTTATTCCCATGGTTACTGTTAAGCCAGCAAGATATGAGGTTTTCATTGTTGTGAGGATGGTCATGTGAAGAGTGACTTCATAAACTTAAAACACTTCCTATTGTCATTTTCAGTGAATATTTTGCTGAATTCAAGAATATTTCAACCATAGACCTAAAAGAAAAAAAAAAAAAGAAATGAGACAAACATAATTAATCTACTGAAAATCTTAAAATAATCATATTTGCAAATGGCTCAGCATTCCATCTGTCCCAACAAGCATGCTAGTCATTTAAATTATGAGGTCACACTTCCTTGAGAAGAATAGTATTTCCTTTTCCTTATACTCTGTAACCTTGGTGTTAGCATTTCTGCATTATGCAGTTTGGTTTTATGCTTTGATGTCCTTTCCATTTCAGTATTCTGCAATTCATTCAAATAACCAATGAATGACCTATGAAATTCCCAGTAGACCCGTAAATATATTATTTGTATGGAAAAAGTCATCTATCTATCTATCTATCTATCTATCTATCTATCTATCTATCTATCTATCTATCTATCTATCTGTGTATAATTTTTTTCTCTATGTTTATGTATATGTATTCACTTTAAAACATTGAATGCCGATAACACTGAAATTCAAAACATTGAAACCAAAATCTTGAAAATTCAAAACACTGAAAACTCAAAACATTGAATCCCATAACATTGAAAATACATAGGAAAGCACCATGTACTATATTACAGCACAACTACATACAGAAACAAATAAAAATAAACCATATTACACTTCTTCAAATATAAGCGGGGGGGGCAAGTTTTCGGCAAAGTCATCCCATCCAGGGTACTCCACCAGTTCCTGGATGCCATGCAAGCACATGTCAGTGAGCACATATATTTACCCCACACCCAGGAGGAGAGGGCCAGCAATATGTGTCTCTTCCACCATGTAGCACACTATCCTGAGGTACTGGGTGCCATGGACTACACTCGTGTGCACATCAAAGCACCACCCAGTGAGGAGGGTAGTGTCTATGTCAACCACAAGGGGTATCACCCCATCAACTGCCAGGTCATGTGCAATGCCCAGGGCATTATCATGAATACATGTGCTGGCAGCCCTGGCAGTTATCATGACTCCCACATCTGGCATGCATCACAGCTGTAACAGATGTTTGCCAGGGGAGACATCCCATACTGACATCTACTGAGAGATGCTGCCTATGCACTGGAACCGTAGATGATGACACCCATCAGAAATGCACACACACCTACCGAAAACCACCATAATAAGGCACACACACAAACTAAGGACATCACAGAGCGTGTGTTCAGGCTGCTCAAGTCACAGTTCTGCTGCCTTCAATATATGTAGTGTAGCCCTCCAGGACTCTCCAGCCACATGTGCACACATGTTTACAGCATGTGCCGTGCTACACAATATGATCCTGCAGAAACAGCTGAAGCAGGATCATCACAGGGAAAGGACACACAGATCCCCACCAGTGCCAAGGTCCCCACAGCCACAGGGGGACTCAGAGGAAGAAAACCCTCAGCCTGTGTCTGTAGGCAGATGTAGGCATGCCCAGTATGCCCTGGCCTTGGCAAAGAGGCAATGCATAGCACATGCACTGACATCCTAGGGACATAGGTACTGACACCTCACTCCGACTCACATACATAGTAAAAAAGGATGCCAGCTGCACCAAGCAACCTGTACATTACCATGTATTGGCTGTGTACTGGATGCATCTGACAGAGTCAGCCCTGAGGCACTGTGATCTCAACTGCTGCAGGCACAAGGTAAGTCACTCTTCTTTACAACAAATGTATGGGGTACTAGATGCCGGTAGCATATGTATAGACCTGCTGCATGTATGCTAGGGAAGAGAGTGGGATACTGGGAAACCTGTAGACAACTGACAGCTATGTGGGAAAACAGGAACTCTCTGCCCAATACTGGCTGCCCCGTAATATGCGTAGGCCCCAAGGCAGCAAAACCCACTGCACTATGTGAGGGGAATGACAAGCAGCAGGGTCATAGGACAGATGCATGATTGTCAATGTTGGAGTCCCCTACCCCTAACACACCCGTGTTCCCATACAACATTATGTTTGCAAGGTAATAGTAGCAGACCACACAATCCCAGGGCTTTCCAAATCAATCTGGTGACATGTTCCATTTCCACAATATGCAGGGGTCAATGTGATATATATGTCGGTGGTTCATAGTGTCAGGAATTAAACTGCACTATCTAGTGGCTGTTGTGGCTTTATGGGCTAAGTACATTACCATGGTTGATGATGTTCATGGTTCAAGACTGGCTGTCCCTACTATTTTTCATGTGAGCTACACCTATGGTAGGAGTTCTACAAACTGTCCATATGTTACTATTTGTTACTGCAAGAATGCTGAACAAAGCCAGGGACAATGGAGAGACAGGGAGGCACATATATGGAAAGTACAGAGCTCTGAGTAACCTAGACAGTGGCTAGTAGAACAGCAGGTTGTAACAAATCAGAGTAGCAGCAGGATGTCAAGGCCATCACATAACTGTGTCAGTACTTACAGCAAGTCAGTGGGCACTAATGTACCTCTGAAATGTACAGAGTGTCATAGAATATCCACAGTTTGGCCTCATATTGTGGTCTCTTTTTCATAACATTGCAGTTTAATGGCAAACTAGTGGCAAATCAATAAAGGTTGACATTAGAAAATAATGACAGGCATTTGAGATGCAGACTTCATACCCTTCAGAAAAGTCATGTTAATACAAAGCCTGTTATTCTACCAACTGTCTACATTTGTAAGAGCAATATTAAAAAAAAACTGTCCCTGTTTTTGGGCCTGTGTCCCACTTTTATATATGGCTTTGTCCAGATTTCTTGCTCTAAGAAGTTGAGAGCTATGGACACCATGTAACATTATATTACCAATACAACACAAACTGTCTGATGACCAGAGCAAACATATGGGGCACAATGCTGGACAACCTACAAAACAGGTACAGTCAGAGGTGTGAAGTCTGTAACACTGTGTGTGGTGCTACATCTTGTACACCAGTCACAGCATACCTGCAACTACATAGAGCTTGCAACTGTGGACAAAGCCAGGAACAGAAGTGGGACAAAGGCCCACATATAAGGAGAAGGATAAACTACTGGCCAGACAAATATAGAAAGTGCAGAGTAGAACAGGTCATGCAGTAGCATGGGTTCCCTGCTGTGTATGGAGTCAGTAACTCAAATGTCTGTCATCAGTTTCTCATGTCAGTCTATAATGATCTGCCACTGATGTACCAGGAAATCACATTGCTGTGTAAAACATACCAGACATATGGTGAAAAACCTTGTTCAGTCTAAAACAATCTGTACACACCC